>NC_080467.1:15790224-15962724 GCF_030265055.1 Doryrhamphus excisus
ACAGCTTTTTAAGGAGCAGTAACTTTATATATATATTACTTTTTAGAGTGTAATATTGATTGTTTTTTGAAACTTTTCCAAATTATTGTTAAAAATCAGAATGAAACACGAGACAACAAACAAAAACACAATAATGTAGTTATCCAGTCATTATCTTTAATTACATGTAATTGAGCAAAATAATAATAAACAACATCGACAATGTAACAACATTGCGCAACACGACCACATACCGACCCTGATACCACCCTTGTGTCGATCTTTGGACCCCCCCCCCCCCCCCCACACACACACACCCCACACTCGTCCCCTACAGTGGAATGAATGAATAAGCACCTCGTGTGCGGCCCACGCCCGCAGCAGGTGTTGACCGACTTCCTTTGTCCGCACGCTCCCCTCACCTTCCCCCGGGGGACAGATGGCGCCCCGCGGTCGTCATGGAAACGGATGCAGACAGAGGAGATAAAGCTCTGAGGTATATCTGCAGATGCCACGCGCCTTGGCTGAGGTCTTTACACATGCAAAGCAGGGTGGCGTGTGCCGCTGCCTGCAAGTTACATCATGCAAACATCCCAAGTCTTGCTCACACTTTATTATTCATTATATATCTTATGTATCTTGTGTTGATATTTCACAATGTTTGTAAGGTTTTTTTTCCACTTATATTTAACCCAAATTTATTTAGGTGAAACTATTATTATTATTAGTCAAACTTGAAATACTAGAAAAGCACTCAATACTCAAAAATTGTCAAAATTTCGAAGGCCTCCTATTTTGTCATATTTACTTAATTTAGCATGTCATATACACTCAAATTTAATGTATTTATTTTATTTAGCAAATTATATATATATATATATATATATATATATATATATATATATATATATATATATATATATATAACATTAAGTTACTGCTACTTAAAAAGCTGTGTGCATTGTTATTATAATTAAGTAGACAACAAATTAAACTACTTTGAATAAAATGATTAAGTCAGTTGACTTAACATATTTTTTTTAGTTACGAACTTAAAAACTTTATTATTCTTATTATTCTTTTTTTATTTAAAAATAATTATTCAGTAAGCATTACTTAAAATAAGCTTTGAGTGCAAGGAAAAGCTATTGCAATAGTGTTTGTTGGTTCAAAGCAATTTCAAATTAAGTTGTCATAACTAAGAAAGATTAATGGAAATTTTTGCGTTAATTTTTTTTGTTGAGGCTAAACATTTATTTTTTGAGTGTATGCACAAATGCCGAAAATGGTCCGATTTTGCAAAGTTTTAGAATCCCTGGATCCAGACGGTGATCCGGATCACCCCCGAAATGTAATCAGTTCTTCCATATCCCATATATAACAATTCCTGGGGAATTTCATCCAAATCCATTTGGAACATTTGAAATTATTTTGAACACAAACAATCAGCGTAACAAGTGATCTTAGTTGTCTTTCTTTTTCTTTCCTTTCTTCTTAATATTCCCTCTTTCTTTGGGAAGGACTTACTTGGCTCCATGGGAGTTCACTAGGTGGCAGTAATGACGCAAAGCATTGAGACATAACTTACATTACATTGCATGAAGCCATCAAGTCAGCCATGGAAGATCTGGCAATATGATAGAGTGGGGAAAAAATCTCCTCACATTTCGTGTGGAAGTGGTATGTTTCTGGCTTCTTAAGTTTAGAAGAAATTAATTAGAGACAGAGACCCTGGTTCAATTCCACCCTCAGCCATCTCTGTGTGGAGTTTGCATGTTCTCCCCGTGCATGTGTGGGTTTTCTCCCGGTACTCCGGTTTCCTCCCACATTCCAAAAACATGCTAGGTTAATTGGCGACTCCAAATTGTCCATAGGTATGAATGTGAGTGTGAATGGTTGTTTGTCTATATGTGCCCTGTGATCGCTCGAAGACAGCTGGGATAGGCTCCAGCACCCCTATAAATGAATGAATGAATTAGAGGCTCTGTGACTAGCTGGTGACCGGTCCACGGTGTACCCCGCCTCTTGCCAGAAGACAGCTGGGATAGGCTCCAGCACCCCCGCAACCTTTGTGAGGTTAAGCGGTAGAAAATGAATAAATGAATGAATTAGAGTCTCTGTGACTGGCTGGTGACCGGTCCACGGTGTACCCCGCCTCTTGCCAGAAGACAACTGGGATAGGCTCCAGCATCCCCGCAACCTCCGTCAGGATAAGCGGTAGAAAATGAATGAATGAATGAATTTGAGGCTCTGCAACTGGCTGGTGACCGGTCCACGGTGTACGCCGCCTCTTGCCGGAAGACAGCTGAGATAGGCTCCAGCACCCCTGCAACCTTCGTGACGTTAAGCAGTAGAAAATGAATAAATTAATGAATTAGAGGCTCTGCGACTGACTGGTGACCGGTCCACTGTGTACCCTGCCTCTTGCCGGAAGTCAGCTGGGATAGGCTCCAGCATACCCCCGCGACTCAAATGAGGATAAGCGGCATAGAAAATGAATGGATGGATAATTCAATCAGAAAAAGTACTAAGTTTCCTTTCAGTACTCGTAAAAGTAAGTTTATTTATGTTATAAATTGTGTCAAAAGGCAAAACAAGTAAAGGTCGGTGGAGTAATACCTGCATTGCAACAGTTATAACATCATTGTGTAGAACTACATTGAACTTCCAATAACTGCAATATCTGCACGAGTGACACATATGGTGTCTAAACTTATGAATGGTGCGTAACGGCAGAAGTGTGATCCTCCTGTGTGGTTTCATTAGAAGAATCATCAAAAGGTCAGAAAGTCTCTACATTTCATTCTTCCTTTCAAGAAGACTTCTAAAGGCACGTGTCCCAGAGGGCAGGCGGGGGGTGGGGGGGGGCAGCAGGCCTGTTGTAGCCATTGTGCCTGAAAGAGCCAATGGGAGAGACGGCGTGTGCTGGGTGTTTGGTATAAAAGCTGGTAGAGTCCCTGAAAGCAGCACAAACTGCTTCAACATCAAACCTACTGTAAGCCACATACAAGCTCACCATGCAGTCTGCTGGGAAATCCCTAAAGGAAGCTTTGCTCTGCGCCCAAGGCGAGAACCGACTCACTGTTGGAGTCTATGAGAGTGCCAAAATCATGACTGAGTAAGTTGGACTCAAACGTTTGCAAATTGTATTACTTCATCATGAGAATGAAGCTAACATGTTTTTTTACTTGCTTTGCACAGAGATCCAGACAGCGTGTCCTTCTGCGTGCTGGCCACAGATGAGGAATTTGAACGTGACATTGCTCTGCAGATCCACTTCACGCTCATTCAGTCCTTCTGCTTTGATAACGACATCAGCATCGTCAGAGTGAGTGACACGCAGCGTCTGGCTGAGATTGTCGCTGACAAGTCGATGCAGCTTGAAGACGCCCACTGTGTCCTCATCACGGTACGTGTAATGTTACATCGGCAGCTTTTATTGCAAATGTTGATCCAAAATCAGAAGGACCGTAAAGACAGTTTTTAAATAACTAAATCCTGTCTCCTCTTCCTGTTTGAACAGAACCCATCTGATGGTTCTTGGGAGGATCCGGCTCTGGAGAAGCTGCACCTATTCTGCGAGGAAAGCCGGCGTCTGAACGACTGGGTCCCCGAAATCAGCCTCCCCGGACGCTGATGCGGGTTCCTCTCCGGTCTCAGATGCTTGTCAAGCTTCTCATCTGGAAATACTCATCCTGATGGACAGGATGAGCCTGTTTCTGCTCATCCCTGGATACTCCTGAGGAGGATTCCCCAATCCAGGCAGCACGGCGCCGGCCCGAGGGGGCCACCCGTGGAACCGTCGCCTCTTGTCCCGTCCATGCCAAGATGACTCTCATTCTTTGTGTGAATGAGGTCGGGTATGCCTCAAGAGCGACACATCGACCCTCATTCTTTGTGCGGATGAGGTTTGGAGAGGAAGGAGAAGCACGCGCAGCAGGAGAAGAAGCGGTGCTGAGGAAGAGGACTCGTCAAAAAAAGGACTTTTTAATGATGGCCTCTTGGCTGAGCAACATGACAACAGTTGCAGTCAGCGGAAACGTTTCTCACTTTCCAGAATTGTCTTAATTCTCTAAAGGTTTCACTTTAGAAATTTAACATCGACAAAATCATGCTAAAATGTTTTTAAAAAGAAGAAAACTATGCCTTTTCTCTGAAGGTTTCACTTTGGAATATGGCAGATTGAAAATAAGACAAAAAATAAGACAATTACTATTAACCTGATATACTAGTATAATTTACAGGTAAACTTCATAATGTGTTGTACCTTATGTTTAAAAAAATGAACATAAAGAGTAAAATTGTAGTTTGGCTTTGTTTAATGAATGAACATATTAGGTGGATGTCATTCTATTTTAGCCTGCGAATAAAACATTTCAAGTCATAATTTCTCTCGTTTTTCTCCCTCACTGCAAAATCCACATTATTAAACATTTGATCTCAAACAGGGGTGGGCGATGCCGCACATTTTTATATCAATCTGAAAAGAGAGGGCCAGTATTGCTAATATATTCATTAATTCATTCATTCATTTTCTACTTTCTGACAATACAGTATGTATAGTTTAACACATTCGTTCAATTCAACATATTTATACGTTTGAATGAGAGGCAAAAAGAGGTGATGATGCAACCGCGCAATAGAAGAGATCATGTTTGGTGTGTTTTTAAGCCATAAAAATGGCCGCAGGTTGGCAGAAGCGCTTTTTATAAGAGCTCGGCATGCATCTTTACCTTGTAAAAGAGTGCTCTGCAACAACCAGGAAGTGAAAAGGCTTGTAGCCGTGTAGCGTTCAAGAGTTTATGCATTGAAGGGAAATGTGAAAAGGTGTTATTCATTCATTCATTTTCTACTGCTTTTCCTCACGAGGGTCGTGGGGTGTGCTGGAGCCTATCCCAGCTGTCTTCGGGCAATATATTGCTGATATGTTTTATTTGAAATTTTACAAAATCCATCCATCTGTTTTTCTTTGCTGCTTATCCTTATTAGGGTCGCGGGGGTATGCTGGAGCCTATCCCAGCTATCTTCGGGCGAGAGGTAGGGTAATTTGAGAGACTATTTAGGATTAATTATGAGATTAATTGAGATCTATCATTCTGGAGAAGGTTTTAAAGCCATTTCTAAAACTTTAGGACTCCAGCAAACCACATTGTGAGCTATTATCCAGAAATGGCAAAAACATGGAACAGTGGTGAACCTTCCCAAAGTTACCCGGCCAACCAATATAACCCCAAGAGTGCAGGGACGACTCATCCGAGAGGTCACAAAAGACCCCACGAAAACATCCAAAGAAACTGAAAGCCTCACTTGCCTCAGTTAAAGTCAGTGTTCATGACTCCACCATAAGAAAGACACTGGGCAGAAACAGCATGCATGGTTCGAAAACAAAAACCACAGCTGAACAAAAAGAACATCAAGGCTCATCTCAGTTTTGCCAGAAAACATCTTGAAGTTGAACTTTTTGGAAGGTGTGTGTCCCATTAGGCATTTTATAAAAAGAACATCATACCAACAGTAAAATATGGTGGTGGTAGTGTGATGGTTTGGGGCTGTTTTGCTGCTTCAGGACCTGGGAGACCATTAATTCTGTTGTCTACCAATCTACCAAATAGATCTTTGTCCTTGACTTGAAGTCCCTGAGTGACAGTAGTAGTCGAGGTGACTGTGTGATCATCTTCTTATATATATTATATATATTATATTCAATATAAGTATTGATTACTTATATTGAATGAGATGTGTTTTCTGCGGGAAAAAAAAACAGTGACTAAAAATGATGTGGGTGGTCACACCTGTAGATACACCTGTGTGACATCTTGGTTGCATCAGTGCACATGTGGTCTGTTTTGAGCTTGCATGTTCTCCACATGTTTTCCATGCATGTTAGGTCTGAGAGGATTTGGCCACTAAAAAGCTACTGGACTATGTTGGCTAGTTATGAAGGCAGTTTTATCAGAACATGTCAACATTCATTTATTGTCCTGGGTTTGGGCCTTAGTGTACCTTGCCACTCACCCAAGGTCATCTGGGGTACGCTCCAGCTCACCCAAGAATTATATGGAAAATTATGTATAATGCGATTATTTTGGATAACTACTGAACTAATTGATAGCATCTTCTTTCTTTTTCGGCTTTTCCCTTCAGGGGTCACCGCAGTAAATTAATCTCCTTCATCCAACCCTGTCTTCTGCATCTGTCTCTCTCACACCAACTACCCTCATGTTCTCCTTCACTACATCCATAAACCTCCTCTTTGGTCATTTACACTTCCTACCTGGCAGCATCCTTCTACCAATATATTCACTATTTCTCCTCTGGACCTCAGTCTGGCCTCTAACATGTAATGTCCCTCTGATGTACTCGTTCCTGATCCTATCCATCCTGGTCACTCCCATTGAGAACTTCAGCATCCTCATCTCTGCTACCTCCAGTTCTGCTTCCTGTTTTTTCCTCATATCTCTAGATCAGGGGTCTCAAACTCAATTTACTTGGGGGCCACTGGAGCTCGGGCCTGGGTGAGACTGGGCCGCATCAGGTTTTCCAAACAACAACAACAAAAAAACGCATTTATTAAAAACCAAAAAATTTAAAAAACTTTGCTTTGGTTCCAATTTTCTACAAGAAAAGCTCTGATAAAACATTCCACTGTTCTCAAATATCTTACTTTTTATTTTTCTACACGAAATAAGATGAAAAATAAATAAACAAATCAAGAATAAAGAAAATCAATCAATCCGTAATAAATAAATATAATAATAATAATAAAACGGCAAATAATAAAAACTTAAGAAACCACATATAGTTGGTGAGTAGACAAATTATTTTTTTCAGATTAAAATGAACAAAGCATTATTAGAGCCCTGTAGACATGACAAAACACGACTATAGTCACATTTATACTCTTTTTATTTACAACATATTGCGCAACTGCAGGGTCTTGAGACACATGCTAACTCGCAAACTACAGAGAGCTAGCGACCTAAACGGTAGCCTTCAAGTTATTTCCTTTAAACTTAAATAGCCAAAAACTTACCACTTCCACATGGATAGGGAGGATAACTATTAACAGTTATTTAACCTTTAACATGAACATTAGAGACCATGACATGAGACCCCTGCTCTAGATGAAACAACTAATATTGATAGTATCATGAATCCTATTGTTCCTTGACAACGGTCAAGGAATCGAAATATGTAGATAAAATAAATGTAGGACTAACATTTATGGATTTGGTGGAAGTCTGAACTCCCTGAGTGCTTTTCTTGGCATTATTGCACAATTTTCTGCATGTAAAACTATAATTGTTGTCTGTAAAATGTGTTCTGTGTTAACAATTTGGGGTGTTTCGAATGGATTAATTGAATTTACATTGTTGGGAATTGCCTTGGTTAGAGTCAGTTTTGGTTTAAGTCTGACCTTTTGGAATGGATTAATGAAAATAAACAAAACACAACTGTATTTGCGTTTTGTTTGATTTGTTTACATTTGCTGATAGTCCCAGAGAGTAATCCTTACAAAAAGTGGGGATGTACTGTACATAGTAGTGTGTAGTAGTGTTTTGGTGTCCAAATTGTGCAAATTCAAACAAATCGATCCAATACAGCTAGCATCCTTCAGTATTACCAATATTTGGATCAATGAGTCCACACATACTAATTAGACGGTGGATGTGTGCCCACCTACCTACTGATCAAAATGAATGTGATGATTTGGACCTGCACACCTACTTTATGTTATTGTGATTACATTTTTCCGTGTCTTTTGTGACTTTGTATTCCAACTGAAAAGTCAGCCTGACCTGCCAGTCTTGAGTCACCATTGCAGTCAACAGCTGCCGTTGCCTCCACGCCCCACTGTCACACACAAAGCAGGACCAGCTGAAATCAGCACTTTAAATCTCCCTGGCAACCACGCCAACACTCCATCTGCTGTTCACTTTAATGACTTGGAGAAAAGAAGATAAGGTCGGAGGGGATGACGGAGAACACAGGAAGAAGATGTGCCCTCAGGGCCCAGAAATTCATCAAATACATCACAAAATTTTTCAAAATAGTTGACATTTTCATATAGAAATGCATCATTTACACTGATATTTGCATAGAATCTAAAATAAACACCTCTTAAAAGTGCAGCAGAAACAAATGGTACTTTGCAAACACGCTTTGAACCCCCTCACCCTGTGCAGCCTTGTCTGGCCCCTGCCTCAACTTGAGCCATGAAGAGGTCTGCTGCTGCAGCCACATGCTGCTTCTCAAGTGTCCCTTCAACATAAAAGTCCTCCTCCCACATAAAGCTTTCTATGTGCTACAGATCTGCAGCAGATGGTACTGATGGACTGGATTCAGAGTCTGTGCATGTGTGTGTGTGTGTGTGTTTTGGTGCAACCCCCATCACTTTAATTAATGGAAGATCAAATTGATTATCAAAGAAAGCGTTTGACTGCATTTGGAAAAAGTTGAGCAGGCTTGAATTACTGCCAAACAAGCTGAATCATGCTCAAAATATTAGTATTAGCTTTAGAATTAACAGAATTTGAGGCATTGATAAAAGTGGCTTCATACTTTGAGGGAACTTAATTGCTGTCTGGTAACTATGCTAATATTATGCTGCATCATTACCATGATTACCATACACACACACACACGCAGCTGTTGCTCCAGCACTGGCCTGCAACGCCATTCAATAGTGGAGGGTTGGGGCCTTTATGAATTTCTTTCAATTTTCTGTGCATTATAACGCAAGAAAATGAGTAAATATGAGCTAGCTAACAATGCATGTTATTGGGACTCACTTTGGACATCGTTTCTCTACTCAATCCTGGGCTATGCTTATGCTTATGCTTGACATTTCTAACCATCGGAACACAACACAAACCCAACCAGGAGGTCATGAACCCAACCACCTCACACAACAAATGTGATACACACAATGCACCCGCACCACGTGGATTGTGCTTGTGCTGAAATAAACAGTTACACACAAATACACATGCAAGGCATCCATCCCATGCGTTGTTTTGCATGTATATTATTAGTGCAGTATTAGCAAACGGTCCCCGCTTTTGATTGAACCTAAACTCGTGTTTTCTGCAGAATAAGATCAGGTGGCTAAAATCGCTTGTACCGCATCCCTGCTCTGACTCACTCTCTCTGAAACAAAAGCTACAGCCAACACTCCTGCACCCAACTCAATGGGTGCAAAGAGCAGAAAAACGAGGGGAGGGTCCTCAAACAAAAGTGCATGGGGACCCCTGGCCCTGTTTGGTCTTTTGTGCTAAAGAATAGAGAGGTCCAGGAGCAGCTGCTGCGGCTGCATTGGACATTTGAGACTGTGCCTTTCACCCCAACACACAAAGTCTGGACTTGTGAGTGTGCAGGCTGCAGGAGGGCTCAGGGTGTGGGTGTGAGGGGAGGGGGTGTGGGGGGATGGCGATGTATACAAAGCAAAAGGCACACTTTGCCACATCAACGTGGTGCTGACTCTCTATTGAGCCAGCAGATCAGCAGCAGGGGGAGGAGGACTTAAAGTGGAGGAGGAAGCCTTTAAAGTTGTCGTGAGGCACATCAGTCACAGGACAAAAAGAGGCCCTCAGGTCTACCATATGGACGCACGCATGTCATCTGTTCTCAAAACACGCAAAGAAATCCAGCTTGAACCAATAGCGGTTGAAGCTGGGGTGCATGGCTACCCAGCAACAACAAATAAAGTTTCTGATTGGCTGTAGGCTTGTGCCACTAGTATACATTAGTCGCTTATAGCTAGTCTGCAATGCTGACTAGCTTGAAATCAACAACAAAATGACAATAAAATAGCTGATACCAAATTGTTCAATTCATACACAAATGACTGGAAATTGTGGAATTTAGTTCCATGATTTTAATATATTTAAATATGTATCCTCAATGTTTTTGATTTATTTGGTCATATGGTCAACAAAAATATAGTTTGGAATATCATAGAGTGTTGCCATGCACTACAGTGTAGACTAGGCGCACTGTTACCTTTATATATTTTTAATATATCATCAAAGCTACAAAGATTTTCTTGGACTCGATAGAAATAAAACATATTTAATGTGTATATCATTACAGTAAAACAACTTACCCATCCATTCAGGGTTACTTAATTTATTATTTTGACATTCTATAGTTATAGCAGTTATTTTAAACTACTGTGCCGCGGCACAAAAACTGGCAGAGCAATGGAATATTCGTCCGTGTGGAAACACGTAGCTGATTGCCTTGTTCCTCCATTAGACCCAGTGATGCACGTGACGTGGTTAGTGGTGTGCAGCAAGATTTTTCCAAAGTAAAAAAAACGTGCCGTGGCTCAAAAAAAAGGTTGAAAAACACTGGACTCAAAAGTTCCAATATTTTGACTTTGGTAGTATGGCTCTATCTAGTGGTGACATGGATCCGGTGCTCTTGGGCGTTACAGGAGCTCTACTGTCATCTTGTGGTGCAAAGTAAACCCTGTCGCTACAGTTATACGGTGCTAATGCTAATGGTAATTTAAAGTATTTTATTTCAGTAAAAAAAAGTGAAACAATGTTCTATCACTGTATTTACACAGAAGAGTGGAATATTTTAATAAATGAAGGAAGTTTGTTGACATAGAAAAAGAAGACTGTCTGCATTGTGTGCTTGGAGTACTTTGCAAAGTGTGGATTAAAAAAAAAGGTACATTTAGGCCCATGAAGACTGGGTATTTTTCATGTTTTGTTGCCTCACAACCTGGATTTAAAATGGATTGTTTGCATCTTTTGTTTTCCAGAATATGCCGACAACTTTGAAGATTTGACTGACAAACAACTTATTGTATTTACTAAAACAAGTTATCATGAATAAAACAAAAGATGTTATCTATAATTATTATTGTATCCTTATAAAATAAACTGGTCCAACTACTGAGGCTTAGAGGTACACATCTGTAAATGTTGTGTATATATATACATATACACACATATATACACATATACATATATATACACATATACATACATATATATATATATATATATATATATATATATATATATATATATATATATATATATATATATATATATATATATATATATATATATATATATATATATATATATATACACACACACACACACACACACACATATATACACATATACACATACATATACACATATACATATATATACATATATACACATATATACATATACATATACACGCATATATACATATATACACATATACATATATACACATATATTTATACATATATACACATATACATATATTCACATACATATATACACATATACATACATATATACATATACATATATACATATACACATATATACATATACACATATATACATATACACATATATACATACATATACACAAATATATATATATATATATATATATACACAAATATACATATATACATATACAAATATATATATATATACACATATACACATATATACATATATATATACACATATATATACATATATACATATACATATATATGTATATGTATATATATTGTATATAACTTCCTGTTTTGTACTACCTTGATTTAGCGCTTTCTATGCTCTAGTGTGCCCTTTGTACTCTGCTTTTGCTGCTGTAAAAAACAAACAAACAAAAAAGCAGACTGTGTATATACGTATATTTATACTGTTTATTCTGTCTATTTTGCAATTTCATTTTTAATAAATGTGTCTGCACCTACTTCACCAAAACAAATTCCTAGTATGTGTTTGATCATACCTGGCAATAAACAATTTCTGATTCTGTAAATCTGGAATTTCCCCCTTGTCGGACTAATAAAGGGATATGACAGAATGTGTAAAAAATGCCCTAAAAAAATCGACAATGACTAACCCGGGACTTAAACACTCCTCAAGATCCAACAGTGTGAAATATATATTTTTATGTATTGACCAAAATAATCATCTTATATATATTTTTTATCCGTCTTTGATATACTGAACTCGTTGACAACAGGAAATAAATTGCCATATAAGGAATACTAGCAACAAAAAATGTGTCACTGACTGACGAGGCAGCAACGCTTAAGAATGGCTTGATTGCAAACAATATTTCATATTTCATTGACTGGACAGCATTGATCAGATATACCAGACATTATTACACATTGCTATTCCACAGCTGAACTCCTTAAACCATTTCTGCAGGGCTCATTTTTAACCTCACACACGCACCCTAGTCTAGCCCCATTACTTACCCGAATTCATGCATAATCAAACACATTAGCCTTTATGCTAATTTCCCAGGAATCAATTACGTAAAAAGCCAGGCTTAAATGACAGTTATAATTGCGTTCATAATGCTGGAGGAGATAGTCGGGAGTAAATGACAATGGATGTGAAGGAGCAGGCTGCACGAACAGGTCACACAGAAGAAATAAACCGCTTGTTTGTATGCTCTTTTTGTTTATGATCACAGAAGTGTCAATCATGAGTACTTGGGTATTAAAACAAATATGCTCTTGACCAGCCATCACTGGGGATTTCAAAGGAAAGACTGACATTTCTTTTGGGTAATATATTCATTTATTCATTCATTCATTCATTTTCTACCGCTTTTTCTCACGAGGGTCGCAGGGTTGCTGGAGCCTATCCCAGCTGTCTTCGGGCGTGAGGCGGGGTACACCCTGGACTGGTCGCCAGCCAATCACAGGGCACATATAGACAAACAACCATTCACACTCACATTCATACCTATGGACAATTTAGAGTCGCTAATTAACCAAGCATGTTTTTGGAATGTGGGAGGAAACCGGAGTACCCGGAGAAAACCCACACATGCACGGGGAGAACATGCAAACTCCACACAGAGATGGTCGAGGGTGGAATTGAACCCTGGTCTCCTAGCTGTGAGGTCTGCGCGCTAACCACACGACTGCCGTGCCGCCGGTAATATATTCATTAAAAAAAAAACAAAAAAAACAAACAAATGTCTTCCTTCATTCATAAATTAAATCAACTCCAAAGAAGTCCATAATATTGTGGCACTTACCAGATGTACTGATGAGATGAATGTGAAACAAGGCAGTAAAGTAATTGCCTTATTACAAACTGTATTTCTTCTGAAGAATGTTGTACGACACCGCTTTTTACCCAGCTTGCCATAAATGATGGCAGGACATGCACTCATTATTTCACCAGGTTCTCAAACAAGCTCCCTCTCCCATTTATTGTATGTTTAAGCATCTGCCATGGCAGCCCAGTATGGTTAACAGTGAGGGATTTACAGTTTAAAATGCATTCCAAGGATGTTTGGAAGTGTATGGATATGTTATATACAAAGGATTATGTTTCACTCTATCTTCTAAAGCAGGGGTCTCAAACTCAATTTACTTGGGGGCCACTGGAGCTAGGGTCTGGGCGAGACTGGGACGCATCAGGTTTTCCAAAAAAACAAAAAATGCATTTATTAAAAACAGAAAAATTAATAAACTTTGCTTTGGTTTCGATTTTCTACAATAAAAGCTCTGATAAAACATTCCACTGTTCTCAAATATCTTACTTTTTATTTTTCTACACAAAATAAGAAGAAAGATAAATAAACAAATCAAGAATAAAGAAAATCAATAAATCAGTAATAAATAAATAAATATAATAATAATAATAAAACGGCAAATAATACAAACTCAAGAAACCACATATAGTTGGTGGGTAGACAAATTATTTTTTTCAGATTAAAATGAACAAAGCATTATTAGAGCCCTGTAGACATGACAAAACACGACTATAGTCACATTTATACTCTTTTTATTTACAACATATTGCGCAACTGCAGGGTCTTGAGACACATGCTAACTCGCAAACTACAGAGAGCTAGCGACCTAAACGGTAGCCTTCAAGTTATTTCCTTTAAACTTAAATAGCCAAAAACTTACCACTTCCACACGGATAGGGAGGATAACTATTAACAGTTATTTAACCTTCAACATGAACATTAATCAAACGTAATAATTTTTTCTGGGTACATGATACCATACAGCATCCATATCAAACTTGCGCGAGCCGCACTAACATTAAACTTTCATATCAAGGTGGGGGCCTCAAACTAGTGTCCTGCGGGCCACATTTGGCCCGCGGGACACGTGTTTGAGACCCCTGTTTTAAAGAGTTCCCCATGGCCATAAAAAGTGCTGTGCTGTTTGCCTGCCTTATTCGGTATACACAAAGCATAATGGTAATAATTTATACATTTTTTTTCATTTCTGTGTAATGTTAAAGGTACATTTCTCCGGGAAATGTTGGTTACGTAAATGCAAAATTCCAGTACTAAGGCAGCCCTGCTTAGCCCAGCATGACAGTAAGATTTAAATTTTTATATCAATTAGGCTCGACAAATCTGTATCAATTTGTTTGGTTTGGTAAAAAAAAAAGTGTAGCAAATATTAGCAACTACAAAAGCACTCGGAGAGTGCAGACCTCCCCCATACATGCTAATGTTGGCATGCTAACACCTAGCATGGAAGTGTTTATATGTGTCCAGCTATTTAAATGGCTAAACACGCTACTATGCTAATGCTAGATGTGTTAGCTATTAGCAAGAATGTCCTGACTTTGTTGAATGAGTTGATGTTGAAATGACGTGTATCGGTTAAAAAATATTTGTTGACTTTTGAATCAAAAACAAAGACAGGAAAAAATAAATATGGAAAAATATAGAATCTTATACTGTCTTGGTTTACTGCTGAGGGTGACAAATATGACGAGTACCTAAAGTATCAAAATGTGGCATTCAGTAGACTCAACGTATTTGACGGCCTCACCTGAAGTAATCTGGCATAGCCTCCAGCTAATAAGGACACACGGTACAGAAAATGTATGAATAAGTGTCTATGAGTTGCTGTTGTGTTACACCAGAATCCTGACATGCTGTATGGCAAATTTAAGATGAAAACAAAATGAAACCTTGAACCTCCAGGAGAGAGCCTTGACGAGTGAGCTGGATAAATCACACCATATGGAAGCATTTGGATACGGTCTGTTAATTCATTTCTGTGAGATGCTCCTCATTGTTTTTATATGGACTATATGGATTCACTTGGACGATGGTGCATCTGCCAATCACATCAGTGAAGAAGACATCCCTGGTGTCTCGCCTCATGACTTAATCCCATTAATGTAATTTCAATTTTCCAGGGTTATATGTCGAGTTGACAAGAAGTACATCTTCTTACTCTCTGGTTCTACCATATCTTACTTATTGTGTGGAAATATGGACTAATAACTATAAAAGCAATCTTCACTCGCTAAATGTACTGCAAAAAAGGTCAGTAAGGATAATTCATAATGCCACCTACAGAGAACATACTAACTCCTTATTTCTAAAATCACAAATACTTGCTGATGTAGTTCATCTTCAAACAGCTAAAATAATGCATAAGGCTAAAAACAACCAATTAGCTAAAAATGTCATCCAATACTTCTCTACAAGAGAGGAGAAATATGATCTCAGGGAAGAAGTACATTTGAAACACTTATATGCTAGGACTACGTTATGCTAGCCATAGCATTTCAGTATGTGGAATCAAACTATGGAATGGATTGAGTAAGGACCTCAAACAATGCACAACGATGAGCCAATTCAAGAAACAATACAAGCAGTTGATGTTTGCTAAATACAAGGATGAAGAGTCTTGAACCAGTCATGATGTGCTATATATATCACTATATTGACACTTACTATGGTACACATTATGTCATTGGATGGTCATATCACCACGTACTTCGGTACGAGGTACATTCTAAAAAAAATTCAACCTTAAACTGTATTATGGAAAGCAGGAAGTGAACAAATGTAACAGTTACTGATTGTAAAAGTACCAGATGGAGGGGTAGGATTTAATAAGCTTTGCTTCTTCCTACTCCTTTTGGACATGTGGAACTGTGAACTGATTATGTGATGCACTCAATTGTAATCTGATGCATGTTCAAATGAAATAAAACCATTACCATTACCATCATCAGGTTATTCCATCTGTATGGAAGTGATGGGGAAAACCCCCCAAAGCCACATACACACCAATAGAGCACACCGGTATGTAAGCCGCAACCAATACATTTAAAGCAAAAAAAAAGGTTTGGTTCCAGGTGTCTATGTTGTAATATTTTTACTACAGAAATGCCTTTTCCAAACAGCAGCGAACAATGCATGTAATACGGCTAGTTAAACATTACCCTACCAACACTTGAAGCCTACAGTAGTCTAAAAGTCATCATCCTCCATCATCCATCCTTCATCCTCCTCCTGGAAACTAAAACCACTAAAGTCGTCTTCTTCAGCATCAGAATTTAAAAGCCTCATAATTCCTTCATCACACACTTTGTCGGTCTCTCTGGTACTGATTTACATTGGAGACACAAGCCAAATGAAATTACAATCTCATAGAATGTTTTTTTCTGACCTATAAATGTACTTGGATGCCAAAACTTCAGATAATAAGGCTTGTGCATTTGGAAGTGAGCCCTGAAAGAAATTTGTGATGTCACAGAGTGCCGGGCTTCCTTATATGGGTGTAGGCCAGATGCGCTCTCTGCCCTCCCCCAAGCTGTTTCTTTGGGTGTAAGGGAAAAACCTGCATTTGTTTACATTTCCTAACAAGGAAAACATCAGGCACAAGTGGTTGGAGTTCCTGATTCCCTATCAGCATTCTGTCCACACTTTTCCACACTGGACCGTTTTGTGAACATGGACCAGTATGCAACTGGACTAGCCTACAAAGTTGCTGAAGCCCGACGCCTTTCCAAAGTTACTTGGTCGTGTCCAAGGGACAGAGCAAGCAGTAGTGACAATTTATCAGTGTCCTGACTGTGTTTATTTTATATAAGTAATGGGACAACAGCGGTTGTATGTGTAGCATTATACAGTGTGCATACAGGGAGTGGGGTGCAAATTACACTCACTGGGTCTGGAGTTGGTAATAGCCATTTCCCCAGACGGCGGGAGCATGGGTGGAATAAATTAAAAAAGGCAGAAGGGAAAAAAAGGCATGGGAACCATGAAATCCAGAGAAATACAGCTTGAATGGGTGCAGTTTATGGAAGATCTCAAAAGCATTTTGTGCTGGTTATAAAGTGTAGCTCTATAGGAGTCCTATAGACTGATGCTACTGTTGACTGATGCTACTTGCTGGAAAATACGGTACATTTGTCACATTTAAATTTTGAATATTTACTGGCGGAATACCAAGAAAGGAAATCCATAATTCCATCCAAATAACACATGAATTGAAATTGTTACACTTGTAAGTAAGTAAATTCAAAGTCACTCGACAACACATAGCAATGTCAGCAGTACTTGAGAAGTTGATGTCACAGGAGAGATAGTATATTACATCCTGCTTCCCATGCAAATGAGAAGTATGTTCATATTCCTCTGTAATATAACTTCCATGTCAACTCCAATCTACTTTCACTGTGATCCTTCTCATCACAACTGTATCGGTGGTCATTACGCTTCATCTGATTTGATTTTAAGCTCATCACCTGGTGGTTGGGGCATATATTTATTAGAGAAAGAAAATTGCTGTTAAATGACTTTCATTTAGTTTAGCTGCACAATTATATCCAATCATGTCGGCTTGTTAGTGTGTTTGTATCATCAGTTAGGTAGTCATGCTTTGTTCTTAATTACATTTAGAGGTTATTAAAAACATTTTTGCTCACGTATTTTGGGAGGAGGGACGTTTGTTTTGCAATTCCTCCAAGCTGGAAATGTCTCTCAAAGTATTATTAATCTACACATTTTTTTTTTTTTGCCTTTGCAGACAGTTTATTGGACTTGAATCATTGTTTATTATGTGTGGAGATCATCTAACACACATAACTGCCATCCATATGGACACTAATTTTCTTCATTCCTGGCAACCTGGTGAGTCTCCTCCATACCGGATACTTGATCCCGTCCACGACGTTATGAAATCTTGCTGTGAGATTAATAAATATTGGTTTGAGTTTGCATGCTGGACCAGAAGCAAGCATGTTTTGAGTTAAGTTCTCAGCTGGAAGAGGCAACACAGATGCCACAGAGGAAATAAAAAGACAAGAAGAATCATATTTATGGCTGCAATGTAGCAGATTTGAACATTTGATCATTTGACAAAAACAACAGATTGTATGGGCGGCACGGCGTTCGAGTGGTTAGCGCGCAGACCTCACAGCTAGGAGAACCAGGGTTCGATTCCATCTCTGTGTGGAGTTTGCATGTTCTCCCCGTGCATGCGTGGGTTTTCTCCAGGTACTCCGGTTTCCTCCCACATTCCAAAAACATGCTAGGTTAATTGGCGACTCCAAATTGTCCATAGGTATGAATGTGAGTGTGAATGGTTGTTTGTCTATATGTGCCCTGTGATTGGCTGGCGACCAGTCCAGGGTGTATAGACAGCTGGGATAGGCTCCAGCACCCCCGCGACCCTCGTGAGGAAAAAGAGGTAGAAAATGAATGAATGAATGAACAGATTGTATGTAGTAGTATAGGTAGTCTGCCTGTCACACAAAAAACACAGTGATTGACTGATGCACAATCGTGCCCGCTGTCTTGTTAAAACTGTGTGTGACTGACCAATCACAGAGCATGACGAGTAAATACACAATGAGCATTTTCTTTGCATTGTTTTAGAAATGCTTTAATGGTCCTAGCATTGCAAATACAACAAATCTAATTGTACAGCACTATGCATCATCGTGAGTTAATTATTAGACTCTAAAATATTTGTACCTTTCCCATGTCCCATTTTGTGAAAGTCACACAGCGCAAAGGGCATACAATACCTTGAGGGAACCACCGTGGTAATAACCCAATTATGTCAATAAAGGTACAGTGGGGTTAAACTTCAAACTGTTGGACAGCTGTTGAAACAATAGTTGGCTTGACAGCAGTGCTGGAAGCGATGTCCGATGATGTTCCATCGTCAAGGAGGGCAAAGGTTAATTTAATTGTCTGTCTTAACTGTACACTTCATTTGAAAAATATTAGTCTAGTATTGTGTGTGCTAGAACAATAAGAAGTTAAGTATGTCTTTGTTTTCAGAAGCCTTGCAGACTCTTGGTGAAATCCATATACTGTAATTGAAGATGTCTGTGAAAAAGACAATGGTTGCATTTGGGGATTTTTGCAAATGACAAAAAAACAAAACAAAACACAACATGGGTGTGCGTGGGTTTTCCGGCTTCCTCCCTCATTCCAAAAAAATAAAAAAAGGTAGGTGACTCCTAATTGGTGACTCCAAATTGTCCATAGGTATGAATGTGAGTGTGAATGGTTGTTTGTCTATATGTGCCCAGAATTCTGAATGTGTATATTCTGCGTAGTCCAGCGGCAACGCAGATGAACAATAATTAACAATAACAATCTATACCCAGCATGCCTTGCGGCTAAAGATTTTGACACATGCTGTGTGTCGACTGGAATTTGCCACAAATGCACAATGTTTAAAAAGAATTGAGACATCAGGGGACGTTTGTTGGGCTTGATGTGACCCCCGAGTTTGCCCATCTCTGCCCCAGTGTCACCCGTGCGGTCAAACTGCAAATCTTTTACAAAACAACACCATACACCCCCATGAGGTTACTGGCCATCTACTATATTTATCAGAGTCTTGATGCAGTCAGATGAAACACTATGTTTAGAATAGGGGGCTCAAGCATGAGCAGAAGCCCCCAGAGCTCCCTCACTCAGTGCTCCTCATGTCATGACCCAGAGGTGACCCTCATCACTTCTCACTTCCCACTATGCATTTTCCCACCGACATAGCAACACACTGTTGATGACCTGAGGGCCCTTTGTGATACGACTGCTGCCTCTTTATTTAATCTTCACTTGATTACAAGCCACAAGTCAAAATCAGGTCAAAAATATTTGCCTGCTCGTCTTTTTCATAATAACCCGAATAATGAGTAAATGAATGGGTCGGTTTGTCCTTCGGTGAAAATGACTTTTAGTCTTATAGTGTTTCTTTTGTCAACAACATTGCCTTATTTCCCTACCAAACTCATGTTCTTTTCTACTTGCATGTACGTCTCCAGAGAGACGGCCACGCACTGTTAAATGAATTTTAATGACCGCTTCTGATTAACATCTCTAGGAACACTCAACGAGGACCAATGATATAATGATGCAGGGTATAATTTAAACGCATGAGAAACGTCATCCTCAGCCACAAATCAAAGAAACCTCAAGAGATGCATATAATATTTCCCCAGATATGAATGTAATATCATCACATGAGTAATGTGCTGCCTCAAAAAGGTATATCACACTGACTCTCAGGACCTTTTATGCCCATATTATTTACTGCGCTTTGAATAAATCATCGGAGTAAGGTCACATTAAAAAAAACAAATATAATTGCAGATGTTACCTACTTGTCATTTTTCAATAGCTACATAATGTGTTGCCTACGAGGTCTTAATAAGGAAGGAAGGATCCTGATTGGGCACTTTTTTGAGTCCAAAGGTTTTTTGTGAACTTTTCTTACCACTAACAATAATAATGACAAAAAAACATGAAATGACACCACAGTGTCACAGTGTTATCACTCAAAAAATATCTCATTGGACTAACTCAGTTAAATTGTTGGCAGAATTTCCATACAATTAATATGTAAAAACAAGTATGTTTGTACATTGTAATATATTTGTGTTAGTTATATGTGTGTGAATGAGAGGTACCCAAGTGGAAGAGTGAGGTTACAGGGAGAAGAGATACAGAAAGTGGAGAATTTTAAGTACTTGTGGTCAACAGTTCAGAACAATGGAGATTGTGAATGGGAAGTGACGAATCGTGTACAGGCAGGATGGAACGGGTGGAGAAAAGGCGTGATGTGTGAGTTTCAGAGTTTCAGCTAAAATGAAAAGGAAAGGTATACAAAACTGTGGTGAGACCAGCCATGTTGTTTGGTCTGGAGACAGTGCCACTGAGGAAAAGACAGGCATTTACAACTGGAGGTAGCAGAGATGAGGATGCTGAGGTTCTCATTGGGAGTGACCAGGATAGATAGGATCAGGAACGAGTACATCAAAGGGACATTACATGTTAGAGACCTTGGAGATAAAGTCAGAGAGGCCAGACTGAGATGGTTCGAGATAGTGAATATATTGGTAGAAGGATGCTGCCAGGTAGAAGGCGTAGAGGAAGACCAAAGAGGAGGTTTATGGATGTAGTGAAGGAGGACATGAGGGTAGTTGGTGTGAGAGAGACAGATGCAGAAGACAGGGACAGGGATTGATTTGCTGTGGCGACCCCTGAAGGGAATAATAGGATGGATGTCTTCTATTACTGATTTGCAACATTGGAGGTTGCTATTGCTCAGCAAGGATAATAATGCTAAGAGTCCACTGGGCCGGCGCCAGTTGGTGTCAGTTTGCACCAAAGATTATGTGATTGGCGTGTATTTGCTCGCTGTGGCGCCGAATTATGTTCACGCTGCATATTGCCATGTTGCGTTATTCGGCACCACAGCAAGCCACTATGCGCCAATCACATAATCTTTGGCGCAAACTGGCACCAGTGGACTGCTAGCATCATTGGCGCAACTTGGCTCGCACCATTACATTCCAGTGGATTCCAATAGACGGACTGTTTGTGACATTTGGTTCCACTTGGTGGACTGATGAAGATTTTAAACATTTTGAAATTTTCTTGCCGCCAAACTCAATTTCTGTTATGGGCCACCACGAGACAGTTGGGAGGCAGTTTGAGCCACTGCACACCACTAGGCACCTTATTGGAGACACTACGCGCCACAGAAAATTGCATTGCCGCAAACTGGCACCAACTGGCGCCGGCCCAGTGGACTGCTAGCATCATTGGCGTAACTTGGCTCGCGCCATTACATTCCAGTGGATTCCAATAGATGGACTGTTTGCGACATTTGGTTCCACTTGGTGGACTGATGAAGATTTTAAACATTTTGAAATTTTCTTGCCGCCAAACTCAATTTCTGTTATGGGCCACCACGAGCCAGTTGGGAGGCAGTTTGAGCCACTGCACGCCACTAGGCACCTTATTGGAGACACTATGCGCCACAGCAAATAGCATTGGCGCAAACTGGCACCAACTGGCGCCGGCCCAGTCGACTTTTCAACATTTTTTTTATCCCAGCTTTTTAACTAGCATGTAATCAACATATTTTGGTCCATGACACGAGAAAAAGTGGAGAGACACTGAAATCCCAATCAGTGAAAACAAAGCTCAGTGGGGCTGTTTCCAAACATGCAAATTGTCTAAAACTGTGCATCAAGCAGCAAGGACCAGTTATGCCGTTATTATTGTTGTTCCTTCCCCACTTCTTCCAGGCCTGAATCTAAATTTAGAGAACAAGGCTATTATAATGGGATGATAAATGGACTCAGCAAGGCCTAATTTCATGAGGCAGGAAATCACTACAGAAAAGCTCAACTGCAAAGGTTGTAATCATCCTCTGGGGCAGATCAGCACAAAAAGTCCAATACAAGAGATGGATGTATCATGAGGCGCTGCAAAGGAACATGATGTGAGTTTGATTCCGCTGCTATCCTGCCTTCAGCTCGATGTGGAAGTGAAGACCAACATTCTCTGCTCCTCTTTATAGTAAGGAAATTTGTTACTTTGCAGATTATTTTGTCACATTGAAGGTTGCTAGTGCAAAGCAGCTCATGACACCTGGATATTTCAATGTTTCCACATTCACCCTTTCAAGCATGTGTCTGGTTCTGTGGAAAAATGTGGAACAGGCAAAGATAGTTTGATAGACGCAGGGCACAAACAACCACAACTACTAAATTGTAGTCAAGGAACACACACAAATACCGCTTAGTTTGTTCTGAAATAAAATAGTTAAGCTTAGAATAAGTACTTTGGAAGGGTTAAGAAAGCACTGTGGTCTGGGTTCAATGGAGATTGTTACATAAATAAGCATGTGGTTAATATTAGCGGACAAATGTGATGGTGGGTTAAAAAAAAGGAATATAAATAATGACCTCCCATCCGTCTACTTCCTCACTCCAATGTTCCTCTTTGTTACTTCATAATAGCATCATTAGATATCCTCCTGGTATATCCCTTACAGCTGGGCTTGTGACGCAACGCAGAGACAAGTGATACTGTTATTTGTCTTGGGGGGGGGGGCGCGTCTCGACTGTGGAGGGACAAAACGGATGAAGGTGATAACAGTTAATGACCTTTGGTTGTGATGAGGGTACTTAAGGAATGTAAAGGCATGGCAGACTACATTAGTAGTCCAGAAAGATTATGAATCTTCTATTCTTACTAGAAAATATACAAAAATTAGCAAGTTCATTTTTATTTTTTGTGTAATTCATTTATTTAGAAGACCTTTTTTTTTGTCTTGTCGGATTCATAGTCAGGGAAGTCATGGTCCTGAATCCAATTTGGCCAAAATTCTTTTCAAAATGGATCTAATTGTGTATGTATTGTTGTAAATAAATGAATGAATGAATAAATAAATAAATAAACATGGAAAAAAATCTGCATTAATTTTACAAAAATAAAGCCATGATTTGAATTTCATAAGGAAATATAATATAATTTTATTAGAATACATTTGAAATAAATTATTTGTTTTGAAAGTTGAAATCTTATAATGTAATATTTTGAAAATCAAGTCATAATACGGAAGGAAAATTAAAAAGATCAAACTTTAAATAGTTGAAAAATGTCAGAAAATCTGAAAAAAAAACTGCCGTAATTTTACAAAAAAAGTCACAATATTAAGTTTTATCCTTACAAGAAAAAAGTTGCCATTTTACTACAATAAATTCATAATATTATGAGGAAAAAATAACATAAGTTTAGTAGCATAGACATTAAACAAATAACGTAATTTTTGGGAAATTATCCATCCATCCATCTTCCACTGCTTAGCAAACGGTCAGATGACATGAAGATCACAAATGAAGCAACTGAAACCCCACATGAGCAAGCTACTTGGAGACGGAGGCCCTGAAAGCCCCCCTCTGAGGAAGAAACCTTGGCCGGAACCCAGTCTCTGTGGGGGCGGCCGTTTGTCTCGACCAGTTGATAAGATATAGTAATAAATAGAAATGTTCTTAGTCTTAGCGGAGTGAGTGTGATCATCCTACTGGTTTAAGTCAGTTTTTATAAAGATTGTATATCCTACCAGCAGAGGGCGCCACAACTTGCAAGTTAATTTGCTTCTCCATCTCGTCAGTTGCATAGCTCTCAGTCAGTTCTTTTTAGTGTGTGTGTTTGTAAATATAAAAAAAAGATTTCATACAGGTAAGTCACTCTAAGGTGAACATCAAGACCCCCACTAATCATCCAACACTTCCCACCCCCCCTTACTATTTCCCTTCACTGTCAAGCATTGGCCATGTCAGATTGAATCTGTTGTCGGGGGTCACAGATAAAACCGGGCCCTGGAATACGGAAACAGCCTGACAAATCCAATAATTCACTAAAACACCTCAGAGCAGTGTTACCATTTCACTTAGTCTCCTAGAATAAATAAGAGTTTGTCTAAATGCATCACGCGGCACCTTAGTGTTGTGTGTAATTGACTCATTTTTCCTGGACTACTCCTCTGCTCGCTTGTTCCTCGGAGTGAATCTCATTACATGTGTCACCATCACTCAGGTTGGTTGATGGAGCGGATAATGTGGACAATTCATAGCTTGTTAAGAGGGAACCATGGTGATTATTTGTACAGTATTGTAACAAGCAATGTCTCTTACTGGTACAGTGGACGTCCTCCATTACCAGTATACATGACCTACACATATAGAGCAAGTAGGTAAGTATAGGTATTTTTAGTAGACTTGGAGTACACAAATAATAAGTGAGAAAAGACAAAAAGGTATTCAATTATAATAAGCATTGATCTTTTTTGCTCTCCCAACAAATGTCATTCTGTTTTATGGCCTTTGGGGTCACACATAAGTAGACAGGGTTAAAGATGCAGAGAACCAGCCTGCCCTTCCTTTTAGGGGCCGAGGGCAAGAATCTCTGTAATCAGTGGTAATTGTCTCTCAAAGGCAAAAATGTTGATAGACTACAGACAGGATTCACAACATTTAATTGGTTTATTTCATGGTTTTGAAATGTTCTGCTTAGAACTGACAACCTATTGTCTTTGTATTTAGGCCAAAATGTCTGCCTGAATGAAAGTCATGTATTAAAGAAATAAATCACCACTACCAGAATTGATCAAACGAGTTCAGAAAGCAGCCAACGTCTCATCCAACTACAACATATGTGTCAAACTCAACCTGAGGGTGGAGTGGGGGAATCTGGCCCACAGGACTATTTAGGAAATAGCATAGCATTGGCCTGCATTGAGGACGTTATCAAACAAAGTACTTATAGCAGTCTGCATAATTATAAATGACTCCTGAAATATGGCCAGAAATATTTCAGGATTGAACAAAGCAAAATTTGTTCTCAATCAGAAATCACTCCACACTCTTTATTGCTCTCTGGTTCTACCATATCTTACTTATTGTAATTATTGTATTATGGGCTAATAACTAAAAAAGCAATCTTCACTCGCTAAATGTACTGCAAAAAAGGTCAGTAAGGATAATTCATAATGCCGCCCACAGAGAACATACTAACTCCTTATTTCTAAAATCACAAATACTTCAACTTGCTGATATAGTTCATCTTCAAACAGCTAAAATAATGCATAAGGCTAAAAACAACCAATTACCTAAAAATGTCATCCAATACTTCTCTACAAGAGAGGAGAAATATGATCTCAGGGAAGAAGTACGTTTGAAACACTTCTATGCTAGGACTACGTTAAAAAGCCATAGCATTTCAGTATGTGGAATCAAACTATGGAATGGATTGAGTAAGGACCTCAAACAATGCACAACGATGAGCCAATTCAAGAAACAATACAAGCAGTTGATGTTTGCTAAATACAAGGATGAAGAGTCTTGAACCAGTCATGATGTGCTATATATATCACTATATTGACACTTACTATGGTACACATTATGTCATTGGATGGTCATATCACCTCGTACTTCGGTACAAGGTACATTATTAAAAAAAAAAAAGTGTTATAGAAAGCAGGAAGTGAACAAATGTAACAGTTAGTGATTGTAAAAGTACCAGATGGAGGGGTAGGATTTAATAAGCTTTGCTTCTTCCTACTCCTTTTGGACATGTGGAACTGTGAACTGATTATGTGATGCATTCAATTGTAATCTGATGCATGTTCAAATGAAATAAAACCATTACCATTGATCCCTGTTTCCTGCCACAGATTGCATTCAACATGAGAGGTTTGTTAACTGTGTGTGTCTAGGACAGTCAGTTATTCTAATGGTGGGTTGCAACCCATAAAGTGGGTCGCAGAAAATATTGTAACGACAACCTGTCTGTGAATGCACCTCACGCGCTTCCTATCTGTGTTATGTGCTTGCGGCACCGCTACGAGGTGAATGCCATGTTTCTGGGCAACTTCGTCAAGCTTGAACGGGAGGGGAAAAACATAGAGTGGAGAATTAAAGGGCAACTGCACTTTTTGGGGAATTTTACCCATCTAATTGGGATGGCTGTATCTTCCAGCACAAGCACAGCCCCAGTCCTCAGGTAAAAAATGTTGACGGCAAACAAGCATCTAGTTGAGTCTACATAGTGAAATTGAGAGCTAGGTAGGAGCGTCATGCTAGTCCGTCAGATAAATAATTTGTCATGTTAGCTGCTACAATAACAATAAATCTGTAGCTTGGTTAATACACAAGTCTATCATGTAAATGGAACATTCATTCATTAATTTTCTACCGCTTTTTTCTCACGAGGGTCGCGGGGGTGCTGGAGCCTATCCCAGCTGGCGAGAGGCGGGGTACACCCTGGACTGGTCGCCAGCCAATCACAGGGCACATATAGACAAACAACCATTCACACTCACATTCATACCTATGGACAATTTGGAGTCGCCAATTAACCTAGCATGTCTTTGGAATGTGGGAGGAAACCGGAGTACCCGGAGAAAACCCACGCATGCACGAGGAGGACATGCAAACTCCACACAGAGGAGGGTGGAATTGAACCCTGGTCTCCTAGCTGTGAGGTCTGCGCGCTAACCACTAGACCGCCGTGCCGCCCGTAAATGGAACACTGAGGGGTTTTCTTTTTGGTCAAAATAAGTATTTGCCATGATGCCCATTGTTAGCTAGCTCATATTAACTAATTTTTTCATGTTAAAATGCACAGAAAAGACATAAGGATTACGAATGATGGGCAATATTCCCCCAAAAGTGCAGTTCCCCTTTAACACGCCATGTGTGCCATAAAGCATATCACAGCGTATCACTGTTGCATTGGGGAACTCCTCCCGGGTATGACAATAAAGCAGACCGGGAGGTGTTTCACGCCTAATTTAACTATGACAGAAAAAACTGCCCTCCGACCTAAGAAAAAGTACATTTGTATTTTGTACTACCTCAAATTACAAATGCACTTTAGTTGAAAAATGTAGGCAATTTGGGTCACTTCTTGGTAGCTAAACCGGGGTCTAGAATGTATATAAAATTCCTTGAGATGATCCCCATGTTCCTCTAAAAGAGACATTAGAGCTTCTCCTCAGGGTGAGCCGTGCAATGTCAGTAATAGTCTTGAATAACCTGCAATTAATGAGCCAGATGGTGTTTTCATAGTTAACACCAGGGATAGCCCTACACTCAGCAGGTAGAATTAATTACACCAAGAGTAATGTTTTAAAAAGTATTATCCCCTCTACACCCCCCCCCCCCCCCCAGTCTCATTCATCTGGTAGTTTAGCTGCTTAAAGTTGTTATTCACGAGTGTGGCTTTGTGGTTCCTGTTAAAAGATAAAACATGGAGAGATTATTTCTTAGAAAGCACTTCACTTCCATGTATTGGTCTGTTAACTTCATCATCTTCATCAGGCTCCTGCAGCACAGCATGGAAGCTCTGGCTCGGCACACATGGACTGAATGATTTTTATCTAGGAAAACACGGCAACATTAAGCAGGAATGTGAGCAAAGAAAGAGAAGCCAGCAGGGGGAACATGCCGACGACCTTTTGTATTTTGTCTTCCCTTCAACCACATCCCGTAAATACACATATGAGCTGTGACCAATCACTGTCTTGGGACTGTTTTAGTGTTTCTCAGACACAAATCTTTTCTCCGTATTGTTAACTTCATCAATATTTTGCTGGCGTCACTGCTTTAGAACTTATAGTAGCTTTATAGATTTAGAGCAAAGCTTTTCACATGAAAAATCCAAATATAAAATGTAGCAAAAAAGGGAAGGAGTGGGAAAGTGCTGAACTGAAACGTAGAATGAATATTGAAATATCCTTCCAATCTGGTTTGGGGATGATGAGCACAGAATGTTACATGTAATGTTAAATGTAATATTCATTTCCACCAATAGGAGGAAACCTTGAAATGTCACATAAAATACTGAATTATGGAAAAATTACGGGCAAATCAATCTCCTCCATCCAACCCTGTCTCTCTCACACCAACTACTTTCATGTCCTCCTTCACTACATCCATAAACCTCCTCTTTGGCCTTCCTCTACGCCTCCTACCTGGCAGCATCCTTCTACCAATATATTCACTATCTCTCCTCTGGACATGTCCCAACCATCTCAGTTGGGCCTCTCTGACTTTATTGCCAAGGCCATTAACATGTAATGTTATGTAATCTGATGTACTTGTTCCTGATCCTATCCATCCTGGTCACTCCCAATGATAACCTCAGCATCCTCACTCTCCGACCTATATTTCTGCTTCCTGTCTCGTAGAGTAGTTAGCAAAAAATAAATAGCTAAATTTGTCTTGTTGAATGATTGTTCATTCATTTATTCATTTTCTACCGCTTATCCTCATGAGGGTCACAGGCCTATCCCAGCTGTCTTTGGACGAGAGGTACACCCTGGACGGCTCGCCAGCCAATCACAGGGCACATATAGACAAACAACCATTCACACTCACATTCATACCTATGGACAATTTGGAGTCAGCAATTAACCTAGCATGTTTTTGGAATGTGGGAGGAAACCGGAGTACCCGGAGAAAACCCACGCATGCACGAGGAGGACATGCAAACTCCACACAGAGATGGCCGAGGGTGGAATCGAACTAGGGTCTCCTAGCTGTGTGCCCTGTATGCTAACCACATATCAAATTATTGTTCATTCATTCATTCATTTTTTCCCGCTTATCATCACGAGGGTCAAGGGGCATGCTGGAGCCTATCCCCGCTGTCTTCGAGCGAGAGGCGGGGTACACCCTGGAGTAGTTGCCAGCAAATCACAGGGCACATATAGACAAACAACCATTCACACTCACATTCATACCCATGGACAATTTGGAGTCGCCAATTAACCTAGCATGTTTTTGGAATGTTGGAGGAAACCCACGCATGCACGAGGAGAACATGCAAACTCCACACAGAGATGGCCGAGGGTGGAATCGAACTAGGGTCTCCTAGCTATGTGCCCTGCATGCTAACCACATATCAAATTATTGTTCATTCATTTTCTACCGCTTATCCTCATGAGGGTCAAGGGGCATGCTGGAGCCTATCCCCGCTGCCTTCGGGCGAGAGGCGGGGTACACCCTGGACTGGTCGCCAGCCAATCACAGGGCACATATAGACAAACAACCATTCACACTCACATTCATACCTATGGACAATTTGGAGTCGCCAATTAACCTAGCATGTTTTTGGAATGTGGGAGGAAACTGGAGTACCCGGAGAAAACCCACGCATGCACGGGGAGAACATGCAAACTCCACACAGAGATGGCCGAGGGTGGAATCGAACTTGGGTCTCCTCGCTGTGTGGCCTGCATGCTAACCACATATCAAATTATTGTTGATATGTATCAATAAGTTGGACCATAACACAAGGACTGATGATGAAACCAGCAACCTTACAATTACAAACGTTACAGTAATGGAAAATTTACCACAAAAAACGAGGCATAACTATATAAACTTGCTTGAGTAACCTCTTACTTGAGTGTTACAATAACCCAGTCTGGAGGTAAAAAAGTTCTAAACTGCAAACTAACTGCACCCCCCCCCCAAAAATCACCATCATGTTCAATGAACACCTCTCCGACTGTGTCACTCAAAAGGGAGCAATTATATCTTGTATTTACTTGGATTGTGCAGCTGCACCTAATATTTTGACAGGTGAGCGTATACAACATGCGACTAACCTGTTACTGGTTTGACAGCCTGGCTGGCTTATTATACGGCACCCATGCTGCCTTAAATACACAGAGCGGGCCGTGGGAGAAAGTAACAGAACACATACAGTCACAAGGAAATGTGTAAACTCTTCATAGAGAGGCTGCAGAAGCTCTTACTGTGAGAAAACAGGGATTCGGCAACCATTGTGCAGATCAGCTATCCGCCATTTAAAACATCCTTAAATAAATACCATGTATTATAACTCAATGGGGAATGTCCTGCTTGGGAACTTATGCTTATACAAATAGTGTGAAAGTGAGAATAAAAACGGAAACATTTGTGCCAATGTGAGCTTGTCCATTGGAAGATTTAATCGTAATTAATCACTTTTTTATCCTGATTCAGCATTTGTCAATATTGCATAATGGGCCTACCGGCTTTGACATTGACATGATAGATACACTTTCTTTCATAATTGCAAATGCAATCAGAGCTCATTAGGGTGATTTTGCTGTCCTAAAATGATCAAAGTTGGCTCAAAAGCATCTCCTCATGATGTTCCCACTACGGTTTTGTGTGCCGCCCCGGGGGCTCAGCATGCCATATGGAAGACATGTGCACAGGGTTATTTCTTCATGCAGAGACAGCCTCTTTGCTCTGTTCTATCATGTAATTAGTAGCTTCCCCTGTCAAGAATGAGGCTCCTGTTTATCTTTGTCAAAGCCCCTTCGCTAAATCATTATTAGCTGGTGAAATGCTATTTGAGGAGTGTAAGGCCTCTGTGTGAGTTATGACCAAATATCTGTTGTGTCTGGCTGCCTTGTAATTGATGATTCTGGTTTGAGTTTGGGTCCAGTATAAAGACCACCGGGCCTGGAAACTGAGCAAATATGAGATAGGGGAGGTGGTGAGTCACAGGAGGACGTAAAAATCCCTGTATAAGTAATGTAATGTCATTTTGCTATTGTCCAGCCAGATCAAACTATTACTTCTCTTGAGATTGTAAGGTACATAAAAGATTAGATAACATGGTTTAAAAAAACTGTTTAAAATGCATAAATATGGTTAGAACATTTAAGAGTAGTAATAGTTCATGTCATACATATAAAATTCAGTTGTAAAAGAAAAAAAGACACCCTACTATTTTTTATATGTTTGTTTCTAAAATAACCAAATCTCCATTGTTGGCGTTTGGGTGTAATACCGCAAGGTCCACTCGGAGGTGCTAGCAGCGATGGTGGTATAGAGTAGGTGACAAAACGACAGAGGAAGAATAAATCCCGAGGGTGAATATACGTCATTGTGGATTGTCTTCCTTATTCTGTACCAAAGGTTAGTACAAAGTAGAGATAATTTATATTTTAACGGTTGTAAAGAGTTTAGATAACATGGTTTAAAAAAAAAATGTTTAAAATGCATAAATACGGTTAGAGCATTTAAGAGTAGTAATAGTTCATGTCATACATATAAAATTCAGCTGTAAAAGAAAAAAAGACACCCTACTATTTTTTTATATGTTTATTTCTAAAATATCCAAATCTCCATTGTTGGCGTTTGGGTGTAATACCGCAAGGTCCACTAGGAGGTGCTAGCAGCGATGGTGGTATAGAGTAGGTGACAAAACGACAGAGGAAGAATAAATCCTGAGGGTGAATATACGTCATTGTGGATTGTCTTCCTTATTCTGTACCACAGGTTAGTACAAAGTAGAGATAATTTATATTTTAACGACTGTAAAGAGTTTAGAAAGTTGCTAGAGTAAACAGCTGACTGCTAAATGTTTGTTACAAAATGTGTTGTAGAGCATTTGAACATAAGCGAAATGGCTAATGCTAGCCAGCTTTAATGTACAGTTAATAGCATTGAAGCAGGCTAACTGAAAAATGTGAAATGTGTCTGGAAACAAATTGGTAATTGTTGTAATTGGTAATTGATGTAATCATCTTATGATATCTGAAGTGTTGTTATTTTTGAAAGGAAGAATAATTCCTGAGGGTGAATATACGTCAAGTTATCGTGGATTGTCTCCCTTATTCTGTACCACAGGATTTTCAAGGCATACAACCCCTCCAGGTGGTGGAGGGGCAACAAGATCAATGAGGTGAATACAAAAGTGGCTCATCTGGGGACTTAATAAAGGTTTCAGTTCAGCATATTTTGGTAGAAAACCCAGTGGGAGAACACGCAAACGCCGCATAGACGTGCCAGTGATTGCCGCCATGCTGATCCTACATGGATGATGTAACAGGTCCATGGTTCTCTCTCGCTTACACAAACATAACTTTCACTTTCAAGGGGGGCGTGGCAACTGCTTTATGGACTGCTCGATGGAGAATCCAGGGCTGAAACCAAATATATAGTTCTTTTTTTTTTAAACCTTGAAATTGTGTGGTCTCCAACTCTGCGAGCAAGGCGGTCCACCAGAACCAGGAAGAAATATATTTTGCCTATGTAAGTTTGAATATAGTACCAGTTTGTCCACAAAACTACACATTTTCTGTGGCTTAATTTATTCCCTCTACACAGTTTATAGTCAGATAAGCGGCACTAGTAGCTAAAGCTGGGAAATAAAGTATTTCATAAGCATATGTCATTGGCTATATACTGTGTAATGATTAATGTAGGCAAAAACTTCCTGTGCTTATTATACAAGAAACCATTGCACTGACTATCAATGGCTGGTGGTGGCCTCAAGTGGAGGGAATAGAGCGCGACACAAGACTCGGATGATTAATGTGGCTGGCCAAACTATATCATTAATTCAAGCATCACTTACAGCGGGGTGCTCTAATACAAATCTTAATGGTTGAATTTTTCAATGAGCAAAAGGTCGAGCCACAAGCTATAGTTTTGTTATATTCAAAACAAAACATGTATACTGCATAGCGCTGTTGTTAATGGCACGAGTCCAACACAAATACTGTATGTACATCCAACTCACACATGTATTTTATGCATCTTTTCAAGAACCCGAGATGCATTCAGGGACATCACAAAAACAGCTATATTAATGGTATAATGTGTGTGTGTGTAAATAAACAGCAAGATAAAGACAAAACATGAAGTGGATATTCTCATGTGTCACCTTGTAACGCTTAATTTAGATGTGCAAATTGACGTGATGTCTTTGAACGCAACCCCTCATTGCTCATAATAACACAGTTTAAAGTGTGATTCAAATGTGCTGCTACTATTAAAGAGACAAGTGTTAGACAAATACTGTAGATTCATAGACTTGTGTGGTATCTTTTAGCTTGATTGAGATATTCAGTTGATTTGGAGCGCTTAATACATACAAATATATATCATCCTGTCCTAGCATTTATATTTCTGTTCATTCTTTTTCGGTTTTTCACTTCAGGGGTCGCCACAGCAAACACAACCTGTCTTCTGCATCTGTTTCTCTCACACCAACTACCCTCATGTCCTCCTTCACTACATCCATAAACCTTTTCTTTGGCCTCTCTGACTTTATCTCCATGGCCTCTAACATGTAATGTCCCTCTGATGTACTCGTTCCTGATCCTATCCATCCTGGTCACTCCCAATGAGAACCTCAGCATTCTCACCTCTGCTACCTCCAGTTCTGATTCCTGTCTTTTCCTCAGTGGCACTGTCTCCAGACCAAACAACATGGCAGGTCCACACTTTTGTATACATTTCCTTTCATTTTAGCGGAAACTCTTCTATCACACATCACGCCTGACACTTTTCTCCACCCGTTCCATCCTGCCTGCGCACGGTTCTTCACCTTCTTTTCACAATCTCCATTGTTCTGAATTTTTGACCCCAAGTACTTAAAATTCTGTATCTCTTCTCCCTGTAACCTCACTCTTCCACTTGGGTCCCTCTCATTCACACATATATACTCTGTCTTGCTGCGGCTAATCTTCATTCCTCTCCTTTCTAGGGCAAACTTCCACTCTTCTAGCATCAATCAGCAGGATCAGTAGACTTTAAAGTGTGCAGCTCGATGTTGGAGCAAAATACAAAAAAAGCATATATATAAAAAAAAAAAGTTGACTCCTATCAGTAACGAGGTGAGAGGTGTTCTCATGAGGCAGCATAACAAGCCTCGGCTATGGCACGCCACACTGTGATTTCCGCCCATTAAAACCAGAAACCCTGAGCTCACCTCGACCGTCGTTATGTGGCGACTTGTTTACGTGAGGGTCAATGCTGACGTGGTGCTCGGCTCTGATAGCGTGTCTCCATCTAATTGTAAGAACACTCATTATGGCTGATAAGGAAGAACATAAATCACAATGAAAGCTTTGACCTGCCGCTGCCCCCGGACGTTTTTGGCGGGGGAGAAAATTCTCAGGGGCGAACACAGAAGATCTCGTTATATCATTGTCTTTGATACGGTCAGAAAGACCTGCTGTCATACACAATGTCTCTCCTGTGTGGTCGCATCAAAGCAAACTGACACTAAGTGGCTGTCCATCACCTTGAATATATAAATGATGAGGCTGCAATGATGTTCTTAATGTACATAAACTCATATTTTCTGTTCAACGTTTTAATCATGTTGCTTTATATATAGATTATATATATATATATAATTTTGCCTGAATTGGCAGAATAAACTACAGTGAGGACAAAACAAACACATTGTGCTTCCTAAATGGTGTTAAAGCAAATGTTTGCATTGTGCTAGTGCTTTCTTTGTTTATGTAGCACATTTGGAAAGAGGAATAATCCACCTGCATGTAAACATGTGAGTGCCGAGAGGCTCATACAAGCGAAGTGAAGGAAAGTGTGTAGTAAAAGTGTGCAAAACGCCAAATCACAAACCACCAGTATGCTTGCAGTCTCATTATGGAATGGTTTATTTTTTTTGTAAAGAGATCTGTTTTCCGAACCTGCAGTCTTGCTTTTCTTCCTTGTTTTGGAATCCTTCTCTCGACATTTTTGTTTTTCTTTCCTTATCTGATTGTCTTTAGTGGTTGGATTCCTTCTTCCCCTGTCTGGCCTTTTGGTGTTTTTTGTTCACCTCACAATGTAACGTCTCCCTCTTTCGAATCACCCCTTCATTGTGTTCCTTTCTTTACTTTGTCACATTTTTTATTTACTCTTATAATTCCCTCCACTTGTCTACTCAAATAAATGAATGCCACACCTCAAATAGACACCTTACCACCATGTGTGGGGGTTGGCGTTATTACCACAGCACACAGCAGACATGGCGTCTTACATATACTGTTTGGTGCATCTTAAAGAGACACTGAGACTGTAAAAAAAACAGCTGCTGAACCCTTCAGGATTTACCATCAAAAAAAGGGAACAATCTGCTGATAAGAACAATACATTCTTCACTGAAGTGAAGAGACAGAAAGGTTAGGTTAATTGGTGACTCCAAATTGTCCATAGGTATGAATGTGAGTGCGAATGGTTGTTTGTCTACTATATGTGCCCTGTGATTGGCTGGCGACCAGTCCAGTCTCTTGCCTGAAGACAGCTGGGATAGGCTCCAGCACCACCGCAACCCTCGTGAGGATAAGCAGTAGAAAATGAATGAATGAATGAATGAATGGATGGAACAAATGCCAGTACTTATTTTAATTACAGTACCATGGACAGCAATGATTGTATCTGTGTTTTGTGTTTAAATGTTTAGAAAAAAATTTGTTCAGTGTTTTCAGACGGTATGCTGGAGGCTATCCCAGCTGGCTTTGGGCAAGGTACACCCTGGACTGGTGGCCAGCCAATCACAGGGCACATATAGACAAACAACCATTCACACTCACATTCATACCTATGGACAATTTGGAGTCGCCAATTAACCTAATTAATTATTTATGTTTTTGGAATGTGGGAGGAAACCGGAGTACCCAGAGGAAACCCATACACGCACGGGGAGAACATGCAAACTTCACACAGAGATGCCAGAGGGTGGAATCGCACACTAACCACTAGGTCACCGTGCAGCCAACTAATAAATTTATATTGAAAATTCCTTAACATAGCACGAAAGGTGGGAACATTGCTAGTTAGAAACATATGGCTGGCCCTCATCCACCTTGGGAGCTTGAGCAAAATTCTGAATGAGTCATTGAAAATTGCAGGAGGTCATTACTCAATATAACAGTCTGACTCACGGTGTCATTTTACGCAAAACACATCACACAGCAACTTAACTATAAGACATATGTATTCCCTTGGAAATAAAGTATAAAATAAAAAAACAATTATTTTAATGGGCTGCACGGAGATGAGTGGTTAGCGTGCAGGCCTCACAGCTAGAACACCGGAGTTCAATTCCACCTTCAGCCATCTCTGTGTGGAGTTTGCATGTTCTCCCCGTGCATGCATGGGTTTTCTCCGGGTACTCCGGTTTCCTCCCACATTCCAAAAACATGCTAGGTTAATTGGCGACTCCAAATTGTCCATAGGTATGAATGTGAGTGTGAATGGTTGTTTGTCTATATGTGCCCTGTGTTGGGCTGGCGACCAAGGATAAGTGGTAGAAAATGAATGAATGAACTATTTTAATGTTATCCCATAATAAATATCAGCCATGATGACTGAAGTACAATGGGGATGGTAAATGTGGAAAAAATGGAAAATGTTTGGTCATGACCGCATACAGCATAGAGAAGTGTTTTGCCTATTTTCAAAGCAAAAAAAACAAAACAATGAAAAAACATTTTTTTGCAAGGCCGTGAATGGTGAATTTTGAGTTTTTTTGGGATCCGTTCTATTTTGTCGAAAATTGAAGTGGTTGATCTTTACTAACTAGCTTGCTGTTGGAGGGTTAACAATGTGTTTCCATGTTCCTTCTCCTCCAGAGAATCAGACCCGCAGCCGTTTGACACAAGCTGTTTTTCCAGCACATGGCTAATTTTGTCCTTGACACATTGAAAAGCCAAGACAAATATTCTCTTTTTCTCTCCTGTGCGAGTTTGGATTTGTGATCAAACATTTGACGGAACACTATGGAAAGAGCTGACTGGAACGTTTTGCCTCTGTGGAGCAGTGTTGAAACTCTAAAAGGAAAAAAAAATCATTATATTGGACAAAAAGTTTACTTTTCTTGGCAACAAAGACAAATGTGTCCAAGAATCAATGCAAAGACACTTGCTAACATGTTGGGAATCATTATTACTATCCATCTAAACTTGTAGGGTACATTTCTTCCTACTTTAATTCAAATATGTCTGCAAGAATCCTGAAACTGCAGCGTACTGTGATCCTCATCTTGTTAAGTCATTTTCTGCCTTGCATGTTTTTATATGGAGGGACAGAGAGCAGTCATTTTTGCTGTATATTATGTTTTATGCTCTATAAACTTTCCCAAGTATCCGAGTCAATTCCACGTCTCCAATGAAGGAGACCTAGACAAAAGCACCTTTTGGGTTGCAGACCTGGAGTATCAGCTGTATAAACTAACATCAATTTCTACCATGAAGCTGCGGTAAAGGCAGTGCTCAGTCAATGTCTGTTTGGTAATGGTAATGGTTTTATTTCATTTGAACATGCATCAGATTACAATTGAGTGCATCACATAATCAGTTCACAGTTCCACATGTCCAAAAGGAGTAGGAAGAAGCAAAGCAAAGCTAAATCGTACCCCTCCATCTGGTACTTTTACAATCAGTAACTGTTACATTTGTTCACTTCCTGCTTTCCATAATACAGTTTAAGGTTTTTTTTTTTTTTAATAATGTACCCCGTACCGAAGTACGAGGTGATAAGACCATCCAATGACATAATGTGTACCATAGTAAGTGTCAATATAGTGATATATATAGCACATCATGACTGGTTCAAGACTCTTCATCCTTGTATTTAGCAAACATCAACTGCTTGTATTGTTTCTTGAATTGGCTCATCGTTGTGCATTGTTTGAGGTCCTTACTCAATCCATTCCATAGTTTGATTCCACATACTGAAATGCTATGGCTAGCATAACGTAGTCCTAACATATAAGTGTTTCAAATGTACTTCTTCCCTGAGATCATATTTCTCCTCTCTTGTAGAGAAGTATTGGATGACATTTTTAGCTAATTGGTTGTTTTTAGCCTTATGCATTATTTTAGCTGTTTGAAGATGAACTATATCAGCAAGTTGAAGTATTTGTGATTTTAGAAATAAGGAGTTAGTATGTTCTCTGTAGGCGGCATTATGAATTATCCTTACTGACCTTTTTTGCAGTACATTTAGCGAGTGAAGATTGCTTTTATAGTTATTAGCCCATATTTCCACACAATAAGTAAGATATGGTGGAACCAGAGAGCAATAAAGAGTGTGGAGTGATTTCTGATTGAGAACAAATTTTGCTTTGTTCAATACTGAAATATTTCTGGCCACCTTATGTTGTTTATTTGTAATATGAGGTTTCCAGCTCATATTTTCATCTATTGTGATCCCCAGAAATTTATTTTCCTTCACCCTTTCAATGTCCACACCGTCTATTTGTATTTGCTGGTGCGTGTACTTTCTGCTGTTACCAAACAGCATGATTTTAGTTTTACTTAAGTTCAAGGACAACCTTTCCCAGGACAACCGACAAGTCATAACCAAACTGTTATTTATTATATTATATCATATTATTATATATGCCGTTTGGGAGTGGAACCATTGTGAACCCACTTTTAATGCAAGTCATGCATTAATGGTGGAAAATAATTTATTTCACTAATTACGTTCTTACTAATTCATGAGAATTCATGCCTGTCTGACAGCTTTTATAACTTTATTCTCACCTGAACACGTAACATGTTTCTAGTCTGTTCGCCCTGGGAAAAACACATCCTCATTCAGGAGGTGCATTCACAGACACCCCGAATTCCAAAAATAACAACATCTTATTATGTGTGTATGTGTGGCCTGAATAAACGGCACACATCACTCCACAATTCGACCCTGGCCGTCATGTGACTGTGGAATGTCCTGGTTGCCAGATTGTTGTTGCTTCTCACCTTATTGACATGCTCCCCACGCCTCTGGTTTCATGTTGTGTTTCTGTCTGGTCTATTATCTGCTTTTTGCCCCGAGTGTGGAGGCTTTGGTTAATCTAATGAACAAACCCTGTATAGGTGTCCACATGCAGGGAAATTGTCCTGTCCTGTAGTGTGGGAAACACACAGGTGTCGTATCACTTGGAGCTATGCTAATTGGCCAGGCAATAAAGACGTTTGACAAAGAAAGGCTTCAAAAAAGGAAAGAATGTCAAACACAGAGGATGAGGGTAATTCAAACTGCTGCTCACAAAGAAAGGAATGTAAAAGACCAAACACCCGCTAGTGTGTGTCGGTTGGCGTGTGTGTGTATGTGCGGTTGCATTGTCCTGTTCAGGCATAGTTACATGAATAATTGTTTAGGGGTAGCCTGACGGAAGCTATCAATCTCTGACAACCACCAAACATACACCTTACACCAGTGTGAGCAGCACTGGAGGCCAAGTGGGTGAAGTGTCTTGCCCAGGGACAGTGACAGGGTGGAGGGAGCCAGGTTCGGAAAACGACCTGCTGGTTTCTGGATGACCTGCTCTACCTCTTGATCCACATCCGCTTGTTGACCCAAAATCAGAATGCTAATTTTAAAGAGGAAAAAAGACTTGTACCGTACACCGTACTTGTACACCCGTCTATAAGTGGCAGGTGTCCATGTCATAACATCATACACGCTCCAAATTGTGGAATACAGCTAGTTAGTCAGTAGTCTACCAAAACGTCCTTCATCGCCGTGGCCGTGGTCCTCCTGGGAACTACAACCACTGAAGTCGACTTCTTCAGCATCAGATTTAAACAGCCTCATAATTCCTTCATCACACACGTTGTCGGTTTCTCTCCCTTTTTTTGTTGTCGCTTGGTGTCACTTTCATGCTAATGATACATACTCAACAACATTTCTAGCGAATGCAGTATGCATCCGGGAACTTCTTGCATACTCAAAAATCGCATACTGCCAGTATACACACACTGCATACTCAAAGAGTTAGTATGAGGAGTAGGTAAGTATGCGGTTTCGAACACAGCCCCAGTCTTCCAGCATGACAATGACCTAAAACATACAAAAACCACACATTGTGGGCCTTATCCAGTCTAAGCAGAGGTATGGCATTAATAACGACACGACTGGTGCCATTTACCTTGCAATAATCACCAACAGTTACATTTACCAGCACTCCCGTGACACTTCATTTGTTTTACTTTGTTATAATTCCACTGAGGCAGAAGTTGACAGGTTGTGTACATGCATGTTTATGTGTGTTGAGTCGCTCTGTCAGTGAGTTGGCTCCAAGGATCTCATGAGGTTACGTGTGTCTGTGTGTAACAATGTGTGTGTACTTGTGTACCAGGTGGCCTCCTGAGGGCCTGGGTGGAGAGAACACCTGCAACTCCCCGAAATCCCTTGTGTTTTGCTTTTATGTTGTTGTTGTGTTACAGTTACTGTAACATGTTGTCGGAGTGATGATGCTATGACGCTGACATGACAGTATTGATTAGTTTCCAAAAAAAACCCCAAAACAATATAGATGATTTTACCTGCCTTGAGGGTGTTTGTCCGTTTCTTTGGCTCACCCTTTCACAGATCACATCATCATCGACAGTGAGAGGAAAGAAAAAATGACAATATTCTCTTCTAATATTCTCCTTTATATTTAGTCTTGAGTGGAATTACAGATGGCCTACATAAAAGTGAATAGAGCTTCATTATAGCAATGGGGCAGAACTGCTCAGCAAGCCATTGTGTGGTCTCCATTATGTGAATACGTGGGAGGCGGCTAATACTTCTGCTCCTGACGACAGCCGGCTTCATTTTTTATGATGATTTCTGAAATGAGTTTACGTCTACGTTGCCACAGGGTCAAAAGTCACTGCTACTAAAGGTACAATTGCTAGGGTGCTGATATTACCCCTCATTCTCCCCCCAAAATGCTTCATTTAGAAAAGGCCCTAACTGAATTCCATGTGTTTGAGCATTCAACTAAATTGAAGCAGACAAGGAAAAAAAAGTGTAGTCGAAGCATTGAGAATTGAAGTGGCGACATTACAGGGAGGGCTGGGGAGGTTCACCCGGTGAGATCAAATTAACACAAGCCACAGGAGATTTTCTTGGAAACAACATGACAGGAAAATGAATCGTGTAAAATGAAGGATTATAAATGAGAAAGTGTCAAATTGGGAACATACCAGTCTGTAAAATGCATTCCAGCACAGTGCCACATCACATTTTCATCCCACTGACCGACCAGCCAATGTGTGTTTTTCTAATCTCATTTAACTTTAAAGAACATTATTACCTGCTAAGCAAATGCACGGCTACAAATATTTTTCACGTTTTTTCTTTTCATTTCTCCTCCTTCATCGATGAGCATGTATGCTTGGTGGTGAACCTTTTTACGGTGCTACTGAGGAAAAGACAGGAAGCAGAACTGGAGGTAGCAGAGATGAGGATGCTGAGGTCCACATTGGGAGTGACCAGGATAGATAGGATCAGGAACGAGTACATCAGAGGGACATTACATGTTAGATGTTGGATGGAGGAGATTGTTTTGCTGTGGCAACCCCTGAAGGGAAAAGCCCAAAGAGAAAGAAGAAGAAGTTGCCTCTTCTCCCCATTATGTTTCCTTAAGGTGACGTCACCTTAAGGAAACAGGTTTTATTTTATACACGGGCCGCAACAATAAGGCACGACTGGAAAATGCGTGGCATCCAAGCCAGGCTTTAGATTTTTCATTTCTGCTCCATTTTTTCCTGTACTGTTGTGAGCTTGATGGCAAGATTGTGACGTGTTGCACAAGGACTTGAACCCCAGATTCGGAGATAATGCATCTAATAGTTCATTCAGGTACCAAAAGGTGGTAGTGCATGGAGAACAAAGAGAAACAATCACCACAGGAACAATCCAAAAGCATATATATATAAAACACAGGCAAGAAGAGAAGAGCAAGGAAAAGCAAACAAAAGGGGAACAAGGCAGGACATGATAAAGATATCAGATATGTTTTTTTGAATTAAGGTAACTATTATTGTTTTGTTTGCTAATAATAATAATAATAATAATAATAATAATAATTATTATTATTATTAATAATAATTAAAATTATTAATAATATTAATTAATAATAATAATTATTATTATTATTATTATATTATACATTGCCATGTATAAACCAATAATTATTCTACATAATACATATAGTATTTCTATATCTAATAATACAGAATTATGTTTATTATAATAATAACACAACAATTATAATAATGCACTTATATTAATATACAGTATGTGTATTATAATAAGATGATAATAATAATAATATTATTATTATTAATAATAATAATTATTATTATTACTACTAATAATAATAATAATTACTAATAATAATAATTATTATTAGTAATTATAATAATTATTATTATTGCTGACCTTCCTTGGCATCCCCCTGTGAAGTGGTTACTGTTTTTTATTAATATTATTACCACTAATAATAATAATTATAGTAATTATTACTAATTATAATAATACTTATTGCTAGTATTATTTTTTATTATACACAGTACTATGTTATTAATACACATACTGCATATTAATATAAGTACATTATTATAATTGTTGCGTTATTATTATAATAAACATAATTCTGTATTATTAGATATATAAATACTATATGTATTATGTAGAATAATTATTGGTTTATACATGGCAATGTATAATATGAATTACTATACGTACATAAGACAACTTTGTCTGCCCTTAATCTTAATCCTTCAGTTTATCAAAACATTCTTGTCAGTCTACCCTTCAAGCTGACATACACGTAAATATTTAAGTTTCCCATGCTACCCAACTGTGTCGGCTTGAGGAGACTTTTTTTTCTTTTTTACTTTCATAACGTGATCTGTTTTGCATTCCGTTGCAGTTTGAACGAGCGTTCCTTTGCAGTTGCTTTGCCAGTCTACCCTCCATCGACTCTCTCAGCCCTTGAGACTGCTGACCTTCCGTGGCATCCCCCTGTGAAGTGGTTGCTGACAAGGGAGCTCAGTTCCTTATTGCCAGGCCCTGGGAGACTGAGTCGACTAATCAAGACTTGGAGGTGAGAGAACAGAGTTTTAAACCCTTTATCGCTTTAATGTGAGGCAGAAATGTTCATGTCTATTCCATCGCACAGCCCTCTATCCTTCCATCCAGAAATTTTTCCCAAAGTCATCTTCAATGGTAACATTTTTTGGAGAAAAAAAGAGTGCCTGCAGAGAACCCAGTGAGAACCTGCAAACTCACGCAGAAAGGCCTCATCTGTGATTTGAACCGAGAGCATCCATGCTGGGCAAAACGTCCCTCCACTGTCCCATAGGACAAATGTTTTTCATTTTGACTTTCATAATCCAACGCATGTTACACGGTATTGCAGTTTTGCAGGGGTGTTCCTTTGTCAGTCGACACTTGGTGTCGTCTCTCAGACCAAACAACAGCAGACGCACTTCTTGCTGTTGACATTCTCTCAAGGTTTCATCGCAGCTGACTTAATGAAAGTTACGTGCCTTCAACATCGTCTACTGCCTGGGGTCCATTGCACTGACAGAAAACAGTTTCTTGGCGTTTACTTTTAGTCTTCCATCCCATTGCAGTGAGATCATTGCAGAATTCTATCCAGGTAGAAGCAAACTGAGGATATCCTTCAGAGCTACTACTGATTCATTCATTCATTCATTCATTTTCTACCGCTTGTCCTCACAAGTGTTGCGGGGAGGCGGGGTACACCCTGGACTGGTCGCCAGCCAATCACAGGGCACATTTAGACAAACAACCATTCACACTCACATTCATACCTATGGACAATTTGGAGTCGCCAATTAACCTAGCATGTTTTTGGAATGTGGGAGGAAACTGGAGTACCCGGAGAAAACCCACGCATGCACGGGGAGAACATGCAAACTCCACACAGAGATGATTGAGGGTGGAAATGAACCCTGGTCTGCGCGCTAACCACTCGACCTCCGTGCAGCCCGCTACTACTGATATAATGTTTAATTCCTGACACTTTATGACATCAAATTCTGAGAATCACACACTCATAACCCCCCCATAGGGATTCAATCCAGTCCATTTCATATCCAGGTACCAAAAAAAATCCCTCATTCAGTGATTGTAGAGCAGTGAGCAGGAAGTGTCTGCCTAATATGTTTCTTTCAGACCCAATACTAAGATAACAGGGGAACGGTTATCAGTGGGAAGTCCAGGTCAAGACATTCCCACAATCCACCATGTGTCAACATGAAACTCATACAGGATGTAGCCAAAATAATTGAAACAATTCAGGGTGAGTGAGCTTCCACTTTAAGGTGTTATAATTAAGGACTACTTGAATGAACCAACAAATGAATAAATATGCATATAAAAGATGTTCAAGGTGTCTTCCCTGGAGAGAGTTTAGTTTCACCCAATTCCAGTTTTTATAGGATTACATTGTCGACAAAAAAATATTTTATTTTCATACACTGTCTTGGTTATCGTACTTTCAAACACAGTGCTCCAAAAAGTACTAAAGGAAGTAAATATCTAAAAAGCAAGAAACACACAGTTTAGCACGACATGAGGTGATGTTTTTGACGTTGCAGCAATCTGGTAGCATGTGAGTGTCCATGGCTTATTTTTCCTAATAATATTATGACGTTAATCTTGTAACTTTACAAAATTTTCTGCTTGTAGACCCAGTTTTTTGTCTTAATATTTTGACCTTCTTGTAAAATTACTGTTGATTTTTCAATTTTTGCTTTTTCTTCATCCTGCGATACATTAATTCATTCATTTTCTACGAGAGGTCGCGGGGGTGATGGAGCCTATCCCAGCTGTCTTCGGGCGAGAGGCAGGGTACACCCTGGAATGGTCACCAGCCAATCACAGGGCACATATAGACAAACAACCATTCACACTCACATTCATACCTATGGACAATTTGGAGTCGGCACCTAGCATGTTTTTGGAATGTGGGAGGAAACCGGAGTACCCGGAGAAAACCCACGCATGCACAGGGAGAACATGCAAACTCCACACAGAGATGGCTGAGGGTGGAATTGAACCCTGGTCTCCTAGCTGTGAGGACTGCGCGCTAACCACTAGACCACCGTGCCGCCCTATGAAGGACATGATTGCAATTGTTCCCAGGTGCACGCAGGTTCAAAACCAGCGATGCACTGCAATAAATAGACAGATAGGTGGCAGCAGAGTAGCTCCAGCAGAACATGACAGAGTTCATCCAAGAGGTCCAAGCGGTCAAAGCGGAAACTGTACTACTTCTACACTTCATCAAACTTACTGAAGATTTGTCAGATTGCTGCATAAGACTTCAAAACGTGATGTTCGCATCCACTTCACAACTTTCTGAATCTGCACCATAAGCATCATGAAAAGTGTGGTTATGTTAGCCGTAAATTAGCCACATCATTTTTTTCAACTGGAGGGTTCAAAGCGTGGGAAAAGAGTAAGAGTGTGTGTGTATTTTATTTGTTCATAGAATGAATTCTAATAAGGAACAGTGCACCCTGCACTGATTAGATGTTCAAGCGCACTACGTATTCCTGAAGTGTACAGCGTTTCGGTTTTGGTTTGTGGCGGATTAATGAGGAAAATCGAAATTTCATTGTTTATACAGTTTTGTTGGAAAGGAAAAGCCAAAAACTGAACTGTTCTTTGTGAAAATGCGGAATCAGTGACAGGAGTTGCATGTTAAAAATGACAAATAGCTAAAGTCTTTCAATAAAGTTGACATATTTGGCCTTGGGATGATTGGCATTCCCACTCAAGCCAGAAAAGTCTGCTTAATATTGTTTTCCCCACGTCTTTTACAAGGACAAAACAGTCATTTAAACAGTCGTCTCGCATTTGATGATCACCGAAGTACCGTTTGAGAGCAACCTTCAGACAAGATGTGCAAACAGACGGAGGGCGATGGAGGGCTTATGTGTCATAAAATGGATTTGGACTACTTTCGGAGAAAACGTTCACTAAATATTGGAAAGAAACTCCATAATGTTTCTCTTAGGCACCGGGCAGGTGGATCTCAAAATATGTGTGATTCTGAAGTTGCTATAAAGGATGCATGTTGTCAATCATCAATATTACTCACAGCTGTATTTCATTATGATATGACATATAATTATACTGGTTCACGGTGACTGGGAATTGAAGTCTGTAATTAGGAATTAATTGTGTAATGCACACCAACATATCAATACTATATTTATAAGTCATTTAGCACCTGGTGTCATAATTTGCACATTTTTATGTTAATTTCAGGTGGCTTGGTGCAGCTTTGGTGCGGAGCAATGAGGCACACGTGGATGTAATTAGTTATCAAAAGCATTAATAAGCGCTGCGTCCATGGCAGGAAGAGACCTTTGGCCTGCTTTCTTTGCTGCTTGTGAGTATTTTTTTTTTTTAACTTTTTGGTCATCTGTGTCTTCTCACTTTTGACATCTTCCTGGTTGCAACTGGTCTTTCTCGGCAATATGTGCCGAGCAACCAGGGTACTTTGTATTAGTAACTTCTCCCTTTCTAGCGTTCCGTTTCCTTTTGCTCAGTGCTTTTTCGCCTGTTGTCATGAGCTGACAATGGCCAGTCATGGACATAATGGATGTTGTCATTTTAATAACTCAGCTTCAGAAAATATCACTGTGATACATGCTGTTTTTAATATGACGGCACAGAGAGAAGGACAACTAATTTTTTGGGATATCCTCGATTGAATCTCCGATGGTGTACGGAAACGAATAATTACAGTTTACCCCACCTCTCGCCCCAAGACAGCTGGGATAGGCTCCAGCACCCTCCGCTACCCTTGTGAGGATAAGCGGTAGAAAATGAATGAATGAATGAATGAATGAATGAATATTTACATGACTATAACATAGAAAACTAGGAGAAAATAAGTTTTAGAGCTCTCAACACATAAAATAGCACCCCTATAGTCCTGTTCACAGTTATGTTAAGCTATATAGTAGACATAAAAACATAAACTGAGACATATAAGACATAATATACACTCATGCAGTCAGCTCTCCCCAACAATACTAGTATATATTATATTCATTCATTTTCTACCGCTTATCCTCAGGGATGCTGGAGCCTATCCCAATCATCTTCAGGCGAGAGGTGGGGTACACCCTGGACTGGTCGCCAGCCAATCACAGGGCACATATAGACAAACAACCATTCACACTCACATTCATACCTATGGACAATTTGGAGTCGCCAATTAACCTAGCATGTTTTTGGAATGTGGGAGGAAACCGGAGTACCCGGAGAAAACCCACACATAAACGGGGAGAACATGCAAACCCCACACAGAGATGGCCGAGAGTGGAATTGAACTTGGGTCTCCTAACTGTGAGGCCTGCACACTAGCCACTCGTCCACCATGCAGTCCCTAGTGTATATTAATTTAACATTGAATGCATGTCTGAAATAAATGAACAAAAAAAGGAAGCATAAAACTGTAATCGGAGCATCCCTACTCCAAACAACTATCTCAGGCATCACATGACATCAAGTATGCATCGTTATTAGAAATCACACACCATCGTGACAATGACCAAGAAATATTTATTACTATTGACCTTTTTTCTCCATGATTGTTTTCATTAGTTATAGCTGCTCCAACACGTGTATTTACAAACAAATGTATTTTCTATAGAAAAAAAATCTAGTGATGAATTCAGCAGGGAATCAGAGACTTTACTAGAAATCAGGAGATGTACAAGGTACACTCACTACAATGTTACAACAAATGTGCAGTTTGGGTAATACAGTTTTTGCAAAGTAACATAAATGTTTCCACAGACACAGTGGCCTTTGTAGATATACAAAGGATGGGAAACTGATTCTGCAAACCAGGAACACAATGGCATTGAGTTGCAGGCTGGATGGAGAATCCAGGTAAAAATGAAACAAAAACTATCCTAGTGGTAACATTACTTCAAAGGGCTACCGGGTTGCAGTACATGAAACACCTGCATCGACAGGGGTGTAGATTTTGTAGCTTTTAACCCTCCTCTTGTGTTTTACATTTTAATGCATAAAAAGAATCACATAACATTTGTTTATTGCATCAAGGCTTTGTCAGGAAACTCTTTCAACAAAATATAACCAAAAAAATAATTTGTACTAAATTTTAAAATGGTCTGGTTGAAATTATGACAACTGTATTGTTAGGGTTGGTTATGATAATATGACTATAAAGCAATATTTTGAGCCAAAACTGAAATAATAAGTGTACAATTAGCCAACACAATGACGACCAGCTCATCTTCTCATCATGTAAGCTTCAGGGGATTCTCATTTTGACCGCTTTTCCAATATTTTTTTCGAGAAAATAAAGAAAATTGATTTAAGAGATATGTTCTATATCCCTCAGAACGTTCAATTTATTAATATGATTCTTTTGAGGTTAATTTTTTACCATTTTTGGAAATTAAAATTGAGGGGTATAGTGACAAAAAAAGGCCTACATGCCCACACCAAAAGTATTAAAACCAACATTTTCATGTATGAGGAAGCCTAAGAAGGTAACCAAGACATGAGAAGCAAATTTGATGGTAACTTATTGTTTTTAGTGTATTTTATAGCTGATTTAATACATGGGTCAAAACCGATGATACCAGAAAGCTAACACAAGAGGAAGGTTAAAGATCCATCTGGTCTTCATTTAGGTTCCATTCCATGATTCATGAGTGTAAGACGATCGCTCTGCGTGTCAAATGCTCCACATTTGTACAAAATCCACGTGTCAAGAGTGTTGACGATTTCTATGTGTCATATAAAATACATATAAAATAAAACAGATTTCTAATATCAAACGTTATTACTAAGCGCCCTTCAAGAGGGCTGTGGACAAAATATCTAACACTGTATGTTACATCAGACTCATTGTTGGATACACAGTATCCAGGAAACTGGTTGTTTTGTTTTGTGGTGGCGTGGCTGAGGGTGAAGCAGGACATTTCAGGTGGTCCTCAGGTTATGAACACACTCGCAAAATTCATTAAAAACTACACTTTGGTCCTTAAGAACTCAAATCCGTCGAGAACTAGCCTTGTCTTGGACCATATACAATACCTGATCATTTCTTAGCTAGATTCGAAAAGTTTTACGCTTGTATCATGCAATATATTAGACATAATAAGCTTGGGGTCGAGTGGTTAGCGCGCAGACCTCACAGCTATGATACCAGGGTTCAATTCCACACTCGGGCATCTCTGTGTGGAGTTTGCATGTTCTCCCCGTGCATGCGTGGGTTTTCTCCGGGTACTCCGGTTTCCTCCCACATTCCAAAAACATGCTAGGTTAATTGGCGACTCCAAATTGTCCATAGGTATGAATGTGAGTGTGAATGGTTGTTTGTCTATATGTGCCCTGTGATTGGCTGGCGATCAGTCCAGGGTGTACCCTGCCTCTCGCCCAAAGACAGCTGGGATAGGCTCCAGGAAAAAGCGGTAGAAAATGAATGAATGAATAATAAGCTTTGTGCTGAGTGGGGGGTCTGACAGGAAGTGGGCTTTAAAGTTACGTTGTAGTTGGGTTACGGCCACATCAGTAGCTCGTGTAAGGGATTATTGTATCAGACATAAATAAGACTTGTGCTAGAAACTGACATTGGGGGTTCAGAGTTGAGTTTTAGCATTCCGAGCGCAGAAGTAGCTTTTGTTTTTATTAGGGATTATTAGGTATTATTGTGATTTTATTGTGTATTTTATTAGGCTTATTGTGAGACAATTCAAGTTTGTTGCTTGTCGGTCTCACCAAACATTACTGACACCTAGTGACCAGTATAGATACTACATATCAACATAACATCTTTGAATGCGTATTCTGAATGCCTTATATATTTTACCGGTGGAAGTGTGCCAAGGAAAAGACAAGCCATAAAAAAAAAAACCTCCCACACTGGCACCAATTTTTCATGACCGTTATGAATGATAAAAAAAACACATCCTTAAACATGTTAAAGGATCCGAGCTTATTAAAAAGTGACCGCGATAACCAAGTATTATTATTAAGATGGAAAGATTCCTTAGTGCTCTGGCTGGAAGAGCAGAATCAATATCCCATTACATCACGGTCTCGGAACACAACTCGTTCGTAACCCGAGGACCACCGGCATTGTTAGCTGAAGTCAGATGCACAGAGGCTGGTGGTAGATGAGAGAGAGAGACAGAGAGAGAGAGAGAGAGAAAATGAATCAGGTAAATCCTTCTTTTGTTACAGTTTGCCGAGATGCAGAGATACAAGCACCACCAAAAAACAAAACAAACAAAAAAAAAAAAACCTCCACAAAAGACGAGGATGGGGGAGTTAAGTGAGGTCATGCAATGCAAATGCAAGGTAGTTAATAAATGCGGTGTTGCAACACATCAAATCTGCACGTGCGTGTAACTTGTGAACATTTTTAGCACCCACACTGATAGCACATATGCTCCTGAGAGGGAAAAAAAAATTAAACTATAAAATTAGAATTTTATTGTAATAGTGTTCTTTTTTTTTTTTTAAGTAGTTACACACTCCAATATATTTTTCTTGTAAAAATCTTGTGACTCTGATATATTTGAAATTACTGCCATGGCTATTTTAAAGTAGTTTTCATTTACTTACTTTGAAAGTAGTGTCAAAATGAAAGCTGACATCTAGGTACTACATATGTTTACTTTCTATTCTGCAAGAAAAATGAGCTTGGCAGTGAGTGGATGTGAGGGCCTCTGTGCTGAAAGCATATGTTTGCCCTTTTTTTTTTTGTTAGGCACAAAGTCGAAAAAAGAAAGAGAACAGAAGGCATTGATCCTAGCTCATCTTGTTCTCCTTCTCAGGCCGTCGGGTTACAGTTTACCCCCAAGAGAACACAACGCTGCCTCTTTCTTGTCGATTTTTCATACTATGTACTACTCTACTGTATGGACAAAAGTATCCGGACGTCTGCACAAAATTAATAACACATGGCCAAAGATGCAATTACTTCATATGGACATAAGAGTGAGGTGTTCCGGGCATGCCCAGTCGGGAAAAGGCCCCGGGGCAGACCTAGGACACGCTGGAGGGACTATGTCTCACAGCTGGCCTGGGAACGCCTTGGTGTCCTCCCGGTGGAGCTGGAGGAGGTGGCCGGGGACCGGGAAGTCTGGGCTTCCCTACTAAGACTGCTGCCCCCGCGACCCGGACCCGGATAAGCGGAGGAAAATGGATGGATGGATGGACATAAAAGTTTTGGATCAAAATTTTGCAAGGTATTTAGATTCTGGGGAAGCTAAGGTCTCTAGACCTGGGGTCGGGAACCTATGGCTCGCAAGACAGAAGTAGCTCATCAGGCTCTCACACATTTCTTAACGCATAAAAATACATTTTAAAGTCAAACTCACAGAGATCAATGTCAAAATTTACAACTTTCTGATTCATTTTAATACAATTTCAATGGTAACGTGGTTGGCCAGAAGCGATGCCGGCCGTCCTTGCCTGGTCAGACACCAAAACTCGATAATCGTTATTTGTCATTTACGATTGTTGTACTGACATTTGGGGAAAAACTGGTCAGGATACCCCTTGGGCGCCTCCTTGGGGAGGTATTCGGGGCAGGTTTAACTGGGAGGAGACCCAGGATAGGTGAGACTATGTCTCTCAATTGGACTCAATTGGCTTTGGGGTCCACTGGAAGGGCTGCTACCCCTTTGACCCCCACTGATCCCCTTCTAAAGGACAGAAGATGGACGGACATTTTACATTGTAAAATGGATTAAATGCACGTTTTTAAGTTGTATTACATGGCTCTTGTGGAAATACATTTAAAAATATGTGGCTTTCATGGGTCTCATAGACCAGGGGTCGACAACCTTTACTATAAAAACAGCCATACGTTTAAAACGCCTTCTAAACTCTAAGAAAGGCAAATAGAAGTGTAGTGGGTGTACATGTGGAAGGGATGCCAACTAGTAGGGTCATCATGGTGTCATCTTGGTTAAACCTCACTACCTGACGCCTGAAGACAGCCTGAGTCTCCCACGGTTTTGGCCGTCGAATTCCGAGGGAATTTTGGGGTGTCAAAGTAGTTCAGATAAGCTTTTTTAAAAAATGATTTCTAATTTATTACCGATTGACTGGACGAGTGTTTAGGGCGCAGGTCTTACAGCTAGGAGACCCGGATTCAATTCCACCACGTATAGAAAATGAATGAATGATGTCTAATTTATGACCTCCATGTTTACCTGTGGGCGGCATGGCGGTCGTGTGGTTAGCGCGCAGACCTCACAGCAAGGAGACCAGGGTTCAATTCCACCCTCGGCCATCTCTGTGTGGAGTTTGCATGTTCTCCCCGTGGTTTTCTCCGGGTACTCCGGTTTCCTCCCACATTCCAAAAACATGCTAGGTTAATTAGCGACTCCAAATTGTCCATAGGCATGAATGTGAGTGTGAATGGTTGTTTGTCTATATGTGATCTATATGTGATTGGCTGGCGACCAGTCCAGGGTGTACCCCGCCTCTCGCCCGATGACAGCTGGGATAGGCTCCAGCACCCCCGCGACCCTTTTGAAGATTAGCGGTATAGAAAATAAATGGATGAATAAATGTTTACCCTTGTGAGAAAGAACTGAATAGCATCCTGTCTGCTCATCCTCGTCCAATCACCAATCAGAACTTGAGTATTGCAAAGGGAGCCACAACAAAGAGGTTGAAGAGCCACATACGAGTTGCTGACCCCTGGTCTAGATCAATACCTGATTATTACTTCATCAATTTAACGCTGTCTCTCAATACAATTGTCCATACAAGGCAGCTTTTTATATTAGAGGACGACTAAACTCACCATTTATATATTTGTATACCCTCATTTAAGTTACGGAAACATCCCTGAACTCCCGCGGACATGTGTCGCTATTTACAATAATTGTGTCATGACAGTGATACACAAAAGGAATAATGGATAGAAGAAAATTACATTTGTGACAATAACACATTAGAAATACATGTTCCACTATGTCTATACCCTGATAGCACATCAGACTTTTTTTCTTCATTCCTGGACTTTTTTTCTTTTCAAGCAATAAAAAAACATATAAATCTATACTTAGGATTTTTGTATGATTGATGTTGGATGCGTTAGATTTAACCTGATGAGTTACTGTGCATGTGTGTGTTTATTGCCTTATTACCAAAGCTACAGACTGAAAAGAGCAGACATAAAAGCACAAGATTTCACAATAAATAAAATAAAATAAAAAATGTTGCCAGGACCCCCACACCCCACAACCCCCCAAAAAAGAAACATATCACCGTGTCATTGAAATATCTTACTGTACACCCGTGTTGGCTGCTACACTTGAAGTATGTGATCCGTTTAAAAACAAAAGAATAAAACACCATTAAATCGTTTCAATCCACACACTACAAATGAGTGCTTCTTAAATGTTACAATATATTTTTAACAAAGATCTTCATAGTCCTTTCTTCACCTGAGAGGCTCGCTCAAGCCCGAACAGCCGCGTCCGAGTGTTGCGCTTCGATCTTCAGACGTGAGATGTAATCATGTTTCATGTCGGGGCTCTTATGTGATTACTGCAAGACTCAAAAACAATGTTTGTAAACTTTGAGGACTCCGGCGCCGCTTTTCAAAAGAATGTGCACACTGATGTTTTATGTGTGTGTGTGTGTGCGTGTGTTTTCTGCAACACAAATCATTGTCTAATATTTGTGAGTAGTATCGAGACTCTCCAACCCGTCCTGTAGGCCATCAGCACCCGCCAATCACATGATCTGGCAAAATGAGTACTTTCAAGGTCCTTTCTTCTTTCACTGAGAAAGATTGTCAGTGTTTATTTTGTTTCTTTTTTTGTGTGTGTGTGTGTGTTTTTTTTTTTTTATTTCATTAAAAAAAAGTGCTCCTTTTGCGGGAAGAGGTTGCAGCCTCTGGTCCAGTGAGGACAGTCCATTCCTCAGAATGAGCGCTATAAGGACAAGATAGCAGCCAGGAATATGAGGGCGGAGCTAAGCAGGAGAAGAGAATTGCGGCAACGAGGAGTGGAGTTCACGTCCGTTCGAGAAGGCTCGGGCGACTCGTGACTGATGTCATCTAAAAATAAAAAAAAACATTAATATACATTTAAGACAGTAAATATGAATAAAGCAGTTGCAGTTCATTCATTCATTCATTTTCTACCGCTTATCCTCACAAGGGTCGCGGGGGGTGCTGGAGCCTATCCCAGTTGTCTTCAGGCGAGAGGCGAGGTACACCCTGGACTGGTCGGCAGCCAATCACAGGGCACATATAGACAAACAACCATTCACACTCACATTCATACCTATGGACAATTTGGAGTCGCCAATTAACCTAGCATGTTTTTGGAATGTGGGAGGAAACCGGAGTACCCGGAGAAAACCCACGCGTGCACGGGGAGAACATGCAAACTCCACACAGAGATGACTGAGGGTGGAATTGAACTCGGGTCTCCTAGCTGTGAGTTGCAGTTTAGTAGTATAGAGTTGAAATATTAAAGTCGTGATATTATGAGATATGACTGAGTATTACTGCCATATTGATTGTACACATTGAAGATTTCGGAAAGTTACGAGGATTTTTTTTTCAATATGATAAAATTTACAAGAAAAAGTTGTACATTTCTGAGAATAATAATATAATATCACTTGCCACGCATACATGGACCCAAATATTCCAATTGCATTCGGTTTATTTTCTCAAATGGAAATAATTAAACTTTTTTTCCGAAAGAAAAGTGCCAATCCGAATGAACATATAATCGGATTCACAGGGGTAGAATATTCCTTTCCCCAATCCGATTGAGGTATCTTGTACCTGCTCAAACTTTTTTGTCGTATTTTTCTTCTTCTGTTGTTTATTGGAGGTTGGCACGCAGCTTTCCGTGTGCATTACCGCCATCTGTGAAACAGAATCTAAACCCTTCTATACTTTATTCACAAGTCCAGTTTTTCGTTAAAAAGAAAATATATATCTATATAAAACATGTCCCGAGTTTAATTATAAAATATTAGCAAGATTGAATTTGATCTTTTCCTGTTTAAATTTATCCCGGGTGCGTTCTTTCAGTGCATGCTCAGATTTGACGTAACACGCAGATCGAGATGTTCTTCGGTTTTAAAAATGGAGCGAGTAATCGCCACTGGACTGCTGCTGAAAGTTTGTTTTTGATCCAAACTAAATTTCAAGACTGGACCAATGAAAAACTTGCAATACGGAGTTATTCTAACAAGTAAAGAAAAACTCAGGGAAGCCGGTATCACGTGATGTTGATGTTTACGTTTTACTGCACATGTCCCATTGACTATTCGATTGATTATAGTGTCGCATGTAGACCGGAGATTGGAATATTCCTTTCTATGTATACAGTCTTCTCGGAAAAGTCATTTGGAAAGAGGAAAAACTCCTCATGTAAACGTGGCTATTGAGTCAGAGGGGAAAATAGAACATTTTCAGGCAAGCTTTTATTGATAACGTGGCAGCAAAACAGAGCAATCGAACACAGATTAGCATTAGCAATGATTAAAGAATAAATGATTTTCTATCCTAAATCCAAGCTAATGTGTGAATACTTTGTGTTAGCTAAAACACCAAAGATAATAAGTCTGCTTCCATGGATGACTAAAGAAATACTCACATTTCAGAGGCTGAAATCAAAGCATCTTAACATCTTTCAATCAAAAAACAATTAATCGTTGACCACAATAGTTGTTGATTAATTGGGCAGCTGGTTAACCATGGATTAATCGCTGCAGCCCTAATTTATTTTGTGAAAAGTTTGTCCCTGCAAAGGGAAAAAAAAAGCACAATTTGTTCTGAGGAGGATATGTTGCCCTAACCTAACTAACCCCGGCTCCTACTAGCTCTATTTGTGCGCTAACTTCCTGTCTAACTCAACATCTTTAGGAGCGCTTCACTGCAGGGTTTTGAAGTGAATGATTTCCTTCTAAATTCTCATGAGAACACATTGAACACACACACACACACACACACACACACATTTCTGTATAATCTCACCAACCTCTGGGTTCTAGACTGTTGTGACTATTTTCGTCAAAGTCGACCCCTTCCTGTACGCTCCCGGAGTTTCGCGCACAATTGTCTTTAAAAACAAAGAGGAGACAAGCAGATGTGTGATTAGCCAAATCCCACGTCACTCATCTAAAGCCAGTGTACTGTAAAATGGAAAAACAGGCAGAACGGCAGCAACAATGTGTGACTTACTTTGTGGTCGGACAAAGACTTTGAGGCGAAGGCAGCTCCTTCTTCCTTTGGCGTCAGTGAGGGAAGCTGTGAAGAAATAAACCACAATTAAGCCTTTTTTTGTTTTGTTTTATTTTGTAAATATAAATTCCATTGCAAAGCTTTGCGTCAAAATCCAATTCATTTTGCACCACAGTCACATTTCAATTGTCATATTATTGTGATACAGTAAAAAAAACAGTATTCTGACACACATGAGAGGTTAAAATAGTCATTATTTTAACGCTGTTCCAAAAACATTCATTCATTCATTTTCTACCACTGCTGGAGCCTATCCCAGCTGTCTTCTGGTGCGAGGCGGGGTACACTCTGGACTGGTCGCCAGCCAATCACAGGGCACATATAGACAAACAACCATTCACACTCACATTCATACCTATGGACAATTTGGAGTCGCCAATTAACCTAGCATGTTTTTGGAATGTGGGAGGAAACCGGAGTACCCGGAGAAAACCCACACATGCACGGGGAGAACATGCAAACTCCACACAGAGATGGCCGAGGGTGGAATTGAACTTGTGTCTCCAAGCTGTGAGGCCTGCATGCTAACCACTTGACCACCGTGCAGTTGCAGTTGATCTGCTCCTATGAAATTGGACAGTGACAATTAAGCATCATAGCGGTGCCATTATTGAGCTTTTTTCTCCCTCCTTTGCAACGTCCCTTACAGTGTGCAACAACCATGATGCACTCCATAATATTTAAGTAGTCATCTTTGCATTTGTATTACCCAATATAGGAGACGCAATAAGACGCAATATTACTATATTACTGTATTACTGCTATATTGATTGTACACATTGAAGATTTCAGAGAATACTGTTGTAAAGTTACGAGAATTTCTTTTTAAATATTATGATAAAATTTACAAGAAAAAAGTTAATTTCTGAGAATAATAATATAATATCAGTAGCCACGTATACATGGACCCAAATAGTCCAATTGCATTCGGTTTATTTTAACGGAAAGAAAATCCAATTAATTTTGCACCACAGTCACACATTTCAATTGTCATATTATTGTGATACAGTAAAAAAAAACAGTATTCTGACACACATGAGAGGTTAAAATAGTCATTATTTTAACGCTGTTCCCATCATTCTTTCAGCTGAGGTCATAAAAACATTTGGATACCATTAGCAACTTCAAATGTTTGTATTGCAGATAATACTGGTCTGGGGCGGCACGGCGGTCTAGTGGTTAGCACGCAGACCTCACAGCTAGGAGACCAGGGTTCAATTCCACCCTCGGCCATCTCTGTGTGGAGTTTGCATGTTCTCCCCGTGCATGTGTGGGTTTTCTCCGGGTACTCCGGTTTCCTCCCACATTCCAAAAACATGCTAGGTTAATTGGCGACTCCAAATTGTCCATAGGTATGAATGTGAGTGTGAATGGTTGTTGGTCTATATGTGCCCTGTGATTGGCTGGCCACCAGTCCAGGGTGTACCCCGCCTCTCGCCCGAAGACAGCTGGGATAGGCTCCAGCACCCCCGCGACCCTTGTGAGGAAAAAGCGGTAGAAAATGAATGAATGTAAAGCTGGTATCTCCGCATTTGTGGTGAAAGGTCGACGACGTGGTTACAATTCCGCAGGCTTGAAGCTATAATGAGGCCGTGCAAATGTCCAACCTTGCGAAAGGCCACTTAGCTCAGCAGCTGTGTTTGTGCCTTAGCCGGTGATAACTGCATCAACAGTAACCGAATCTGCACTCGTGTTTTTTGAATGCTGAAAAGGCCAAAGCACCTAAGAAATGAGGACAAACTTCAACGGAAACACAGCTGCTCTTGTTCTTTTCAACAAGTATGACTATGTGTACAATTATCCACCCTGAGGTGTCATATGTCGCGGACCTTGACCTCAACATGCAGAAGTTCTTTCGGCACATGAAGCCAATTATTGTTCTGTGACTACATTTACATTTGTCATGCAACTTTTCTCAGTCGTTTACTCATTCAGAGTTTTGCCACTCGGTGGATCAGGTTTGTCACTCCCGTTTTATTCCTAGTATCTTCTCGGCCTCATCGTCTTTCTCAGCCAGTACCAACAATTACACTTGTGTCTTTCTTGCTTTGCTTCATGTCTGCCACTGAGGTCAGAGTCTGGCTTTTTCTATCCTCCAGCTAGCTACGCGGCCCAGTGGGAACGCCGCTCAGTGAAACGCAGACACTACCTACGACTTCACCTCCACTTCCCACTCAGATGTAGTGTACATGTTCGGTCATGCGTTTGAAATGATTTCAACACATACAACTTTTTTTCAGTATGTCTCTCATTCACGCACAATATAATACAAAATAATATCATAGATGCTATTCACCTATTCTGCCTGTTGTTAGTAAAAAGAAATTCTAAATTGAGCATTTCCTCAGCATAAAAATGCCAAAAATAGCACTTCCACCCTGGCAACTTGGTGTCAGGAATACTACATTGATGAGACAATTGCCAAAAAAAACCCCCAAAAAAACAACAACAACAAGGAACTCTCCCAATGTGTGAATCTGTATTATATCCGATTCATGCCCTATTTTATCTTATTGTGTCTCCTATATTGGGTAATACAAATGCAAAGATGACTATGGGGTTATATTTCATACTTAATTATGGAGTGCATCATAGTTGTTGCGGGCGGCACGGCGGCGAGTGGTTAGCGCGCAGACCTCACAGCTAGGAGACCAGGGTTCAATTCTACCCTCGGCCATCTCTGTGTGGAGTTTGCATGTTCTCCCCGTGCATGCGTGGGTTTTCTCCGGGTACTCCGGTTTCCTCCCACATTCCAAAAACATGCTAGGTTAATTGGCGACTCCAAATTGTCCATAGGTATGAATGTGAGTGTGAATGGTTGTTTGTCTATATGTGCCCTGTGATTGGCTGGCGACCAGTCCAGAGTGTAACCCGCCTCTCGCCCGAAGACAGCTGGGATAGGCTCCAGCACCCCCGCGACCCTCATGAGGAAAAAGCGGTAGAAAATGAATGAATGAATGAATCATAGTTGTTGCACACTGTAAGGGACGTTACAAAGGAGAGAGAAAAAGGTTCAATAATGACACTGCTATGATGCTTAATTGTCACTGTCCATTTCATAGGAGCAGATCAACTGCACGGCGGATAAGTGGTTAGCATGCAGGCCTCACAGCTTGGAGAGTTCAGTTCAATTCCACCCTCGGCCAGTTTTGGTGTTCTCCCCGTGCATGCGTGGGTTTTCTCCGGGTACTCCGGTTTCCTCCCACATTCCAAAAACATGCTAGGTTAATTGGCGACTCCAAATTGTCCATAGGTATGAATGTGAGTGTGAATGGTTGTTTGTCTATATGTGCCCTGTGATTGGCTGGCGACCGGTCCAGGGTGTACCCAGGGTCGCCCGAAGACAGCTGGCATAGGCTCCGGCACCCCCGCGACCCATGAATTAATGAATGTAAGTATTATTCTGCCACATTGTAGTTTTCTGCGGCACACATGGAAATAGCTCTTGTTTTGTATCGTATTAATAATTTCTGGGGGTATGTTATAACCACGAAACATCTTAACATCTGTAAATCATAATCAGCTGAGAGATGACCAAACTGATTCGGCGTACTCTTGCAAGTTTGTATATCACCATAATAACATACATTCGCAGACCCCAAACACGCGTAACCAGAATTTCGGTGAAAAAAAAAAACATTTGTTTTGTTTTGATGTCATGACACAATTACCCGACCAGTCCAGGGTGTACCCCGCCTCTCGCCCGAAAACAGCTGGGATAGGCTCCAGCATACCCGTGAGCCTCGAGAGGATAAACGGTGCAGAAAATTCATTCATTCATTTTCGACCGGTTTTCCTCACGAGGGTCGCGGGGGTGCTGGAGCCTATCCCAGCTGTCTTCGGGCGAGAGGCGGGGTACACCCTGGACCGGTCGCCAGCCAATCACAGGGCACATATAGACAAACAACCATTCACACTCACATTCATACCTATGGACAGTTTGGAGTTGTTTTTGGAATGTGGGAGGAAACCGGAGTACCCGGAGAAAACCCACACATGCACGGGGAGAACATGCAAACTCCACACAGAGATGGCCAAGGGTGGAATTGAACCCTGGTCTCCTCGCTGTGAGGTCTTTGCGCTAACCACTAGACCACTGTGCAGCCGGTGCAGAAAATGGATGGATATAATTACCAGCAATAATGGGAATAACTGGAATATTATATTTCGGTTAACACAGGGATAGCAGCCACTGCATCAAACTAAATAAATGGTGATGGCGGCATCAAACATCAGACAAACAAGACTAAGTACATGACAAAAGAAATGATTGTGTGTCTACATGCAAACCCTGGAAAATTCATCCCCTGCTGGGAGTTTCATTTTGCAAAATGGCCTCAGCCTCACGTTGGCTGGTATTTCAGGTTGGGTCCAACAAGGCCTAGCAGTAATAAGGCTTAGAACCCATGTAAGTCCCTTCAGTCATGTGAATTATCTAGAACCTGATATAAATACTGTGGGATCAGACATGCAAGGATTGGTTTATCTTGGGGCACAGAGCCTTTTGTCCTGGTTTTGCTGTGAGAAGCTAAAGGGAAAGATGCAGGGGCCTTGCGCTGTCTAAGCCCACGTCATTATCAATGTAGATCTGCGCTGGGTGTACACAAGCGCGAGCCCGGGTGTTTGAAGCATTGGGGGGCTTTACAAGGAGTCAGTCATCTCTCTCACACGGGGAGAGCCAGACTCTCAACTGTCTCCTCTGAAAATTGGATTTCTATCCCGAGATTAGGATCAGGCTTCCCCTGCTCTACTACAGCTCCAGAAGAAAAACATGCCGCCCTCTGAGGCCTTGAGAAGCCAACAGGCTGACTTCATAGTCATAGTTGGTGAACTTTGACCTCACTGGGCCAGCCGGCAATACCGCTCTGCTTTTATTCGGGTGTCTGCCAGACGGCTTGGCCAGTAGCCAACTGCAGGTGTCATCTATTTGACGTGGTTCCGCCTCCACTTCCCCCCCGCCTGAGGGTAGTGACAATCACCGTGGAGTAGGATAAAGGGGTATCTGTCTCACTGAGGCAGGCCGACATGACCCCCCCCCCCCCCTTCAGTATGTCACTTTCAGAATCCCAAACCGAAGTTGATGTACAATACGTCAATGGGCTACCATCTATTGTTACAATAACACAGTTGGGAATGGGACACTAAGACATAATAATACCAGCGACTGCTAAAATATTGTTTACTGTGAACATAATCAGCATTAAGGAAATGAGAAGATCTATTTTAAATAAAATAACATGCCAAAAACATTAATTATAAGTGAACACTAACCAAATAAATAAATAAATAATGATGTATTTCTGGGGCGGCACGGCGTCGAGTGGTTTGCGCGCAGACCTCACAGCTAGGAGACCAGGGTTCAATTCCACCCTCGGCCATCTCTGTGTGGAGTTTGCATGTTCTCCCCGTGCATGCGTGGGTTTTCTCCGGGTACTCCGGTTTCCTCCCACATTCCAAAAACATGCTAGGTTAATTGGCGACTCCAAATTGTCCATAGGTATGAATGTGAGTGTGAATGGTTGTTTGTCTATATGTGCCCTGTGATTGGCTGGCGACCAGTCCAGGGTGTACCCCGCCTCTTGCCCTTGCGAACCTCATTAGGAAAAAGCGGTAGAAAATGAATGAATGAATGATGGATTTCTCAAAAAAAATCCTACCACAAGTGAATGCCTCACACAATCACCATGAGTAATAATTTATAAATGTCTGATAATACAGGTAAATTGTACCCGTCCATCCATTTTCTATGCCGCTTATACTCACGAGGGTCGTGGGCATGCTGGATCCTCTTCAGGAGTCTTCGGGGTACATAATACATCGAGATGCCCGAGTGGGGAATCGAAGTTTTTAAGTCATAATTTGGACATGTTTCTGTCTCTTATTTTGTCAAGTATTGAGATCCTGAATTTTGTTCAAAGGTCCTTGAATGGACCATAACTGTGTGCTGGGACTAACTACTAAATGGTCAAACGGACTGCGATTTTGCGATACATTTCATTCTGCACGTGCAAGGTCAGACACATATCAGTGAGTACCTTTTCACTTTTATTGCAAATGTTGATCAGAAATCTAAGGATGACGTCAAACAAGTAAGAGGGTTTGGATTGTCAATCATTAATCAATACAACCACACTGTTCCATATATAGGACAGTCAATTTCATTCATATTATAGGCTATAAGGGAGCCAAATTTCACCGATTTGCTGCAAATTAAATAAAAATAAAAAATAAAAATAGCGTGTGTTTTGTTCCTTGTACCTGTCTTTGACCAGAAGTGTTAGCAAAATACTTAACCGGGAGCCACTGTATCTGGTTTAGTCCTTCTTTTCTACCCCCCCCCACGGCAATGACATCACCTATGAAAACATGAGTTCCCAGCTGCTTATTTTGGTGAGGGAAAAACTGAGCTCAGCCAGTCAGCAACTCCAAACAATTCCCGACAAAACCTACAAAGTGAAGGTAATTTGCTCCTTGTGATTTGTGTTTTGGGTTGTTTGTCACTGAACCGGAACAAAATAGTTACATTTGGAAGATCTTGTTCCAGGCTTGTTGATACTTACAGTGTATGCACTTCGTTAAAAGCTAACAGTTTCCCATTACGGAGGAAACCCTGAAGTCCAACACCTTTCAGGTTGTGCCGGATGGAATGTGAAAATGTTTTTTTTGGGGGAAAACACAATGTAAAACAACGTTCTGACACTTTGGCCCAAATTATTTTCCAGGACGTTTCCAGACACCACAGAAAGAAGTTGTAACGTAAATACTAGTGACATTTTCCAACTTGGTCTCTGTTTTGTTTCGAGGTGCTAAGTCCTTAACGGGGTCAAAAAAGTTGCAAAATTTAGTGACAAAGTAAAGCGGAAATGCAAATGTTCAGGAAATGTGTTCAGAAATGTTCAAATGTCCAGTTCAGGAAACATAACTGGGGGTAGCAGAGATGAGGATGCTGAGGTTCTCATTGGGAGTGACCAGGATAGATAGGATCAGGAACGAGTACATCAGACGGACATTACATGTTTAGAGGCCTTGGAGATAAAGTCAGAGAGGCCAGACTGAGATGATTGGGACATGTCCAGAGGAGAGACAGTGAATATATTGGTAGAAGGATGAAATTTGCGTAAATATCAATTTTTTGGACTAATCAACAAGATGTCCTGGCACGGAGTCGCAAAATCTAGTGACAAAGTAAAGCGGAAATGCAAATGTTCAGGAAATTTGTTCAGAAATGTTCAAATGTCCAGTTCAGGAAACAGAACTGGATGTAGCAGAGATGAGGATTCTGAGGTTCTCATTGGGAGTGACCAGGATAGATAGGATCAGGAACAAGTACATCAGACGAACATTACATGTTAGAGGCCTTGGAGATAAAGTCAGAGAGGCCAGACTGAGATGGTTCGGACATGTCCAGAGGAGAGATAGTGAATATATTGGTAGAAGGATGAAATTTGCGTAAATATCAATTTTTTGGACTAATTAACAAGATGGAGTCGCAAAATCTAGTGACAAAGTAAAGCGGAAATGCAAATAGGTTTTGGGTGATAACTTTTAACTCATTTGCATTCACAAAGAGTGGGAGGATACATCATTTCCAAGACAAATTCGCCGTTTTCTTTTATTGTCCATATGTTTTCCATGACTAGAAAATTGGTCAATCATTTTCCAGGTTTTCCAGGACATGTAAAAACCCTCAAAGGAATGGTTTTGCTAAGACACCATCATATCGGTCTTTTATCTAAGTGACAAAGGGCGTACTAAGTTTATTGTTGGTACGTCTGACTGTTAATCTGGGTTGTGTCTGTGTTTCTGTGGTAATTGCTGAATATCACTGATTTGAAGACAACACAAGACTGTTGAAATCGCAATCCATTGAATGGGAAAATGTGGAAAAACAGTCTGAGACCAGCAAATGAAACCATATGAACGGTAAAAGTATCATATGTCTACCCCTGAAATTCACTGAGCAAGCAGCTTTTACGCTTCATATATACGTTTCCCTTTGGCTTTGATGCCAAGATCATCCATGTAGACCTTGTAGATGCAGAGAAATACTGTACTGTATATTAAGAGTGTTCAATGGATTGCAACTGGACCGTTCAGGTTGTCTTAGAAGACGTTTCGCCGCTCATCTGAGCAAAATATCTCAGGTTAGTTTCCGAGCCTTTCATATTTCTGCACCGTTGTGAGGGTATCAAACCCAAATGTGAATATTCTCAATCACCCAGGTCATTGTGATTATGACTTTATAACAAAACAGCATTTCTTCAACACGAATACCTAGGTACAATAACGGTTATACTCACAGATGTAGTAGTACTCTCTGCCAGGACGAAACTCAAAGCCTAACGAAAACGGTGTGAACAGCTGGAACTTTTCCGAAAACTTCAGTGGCCCGTTTGAGGACAAAGGCCTGTTGCACTCCCAGCGTTTGAAGCCCTTGGCGGTGTGGTCACATGAGCTGTAGCCATCGTAGTTCACCATGTAAAGGACGTAGCGCTCGGCCCGCTCATCCGACACCGGGCTGATGTAATGCGGACAGTAGACATCAAGGTAATCATTTATGCAGACATCAATGTGGTAATCCCCACGGTAAAACCTGAAGAAAAAAGAGAAAAAAAAATAAAATGTTAGTATACTTAGAAGGAACAGTACACTAAAGTAAAGCTGATTGAAACATATTAAGTCTCTGTATCAAATTGGCATTAAAACAAAAGAGTTCAAAGTGAACCGAGACATTATGCATGCCGGAAAAGCTTACACTATTTTGAGAAGACTTCACACCATCACGTTTATCGGGTTCCAGACCCGACCATGAGTTGGATTTCTTATTCATAAATTGAATATTTTCCTAGTTAGATCATACAAAACCTGTTTATGACTTTCAAAATGACTGTGATGAGACCAGCAATGTTGTTTGGTCTAGAGACAGTGCCAGTGAGAAATAAACAGGAAACAGAACTGGAGGTAGGAGAGTGAGGATGCTGAGGTTCTCACTGGGAGTGACCAGGATAGACAGGATCAGGAACGAGTACATCAGAGGGACATTACATGTTAGAGGCCTTGGAGATAAAGTCAGAGAGGCCAGACTGAGATGGTTCGAGGTTTATGGATGTAGTGAAGGAGGACATTAGGGTAGTTGGTGTGAAGACAGGGTTGGATGGAAGAGATTGATTTGCTGTGGTGACCCCTGAACGGAAAAGCCCAAAGAGAAAGAAGAAGAAATAACTTTGTACCATTAGCCCTCTAGACATGAAATAATACCATTTCACTCATATTGGCCAATATAGTAGATATAGTCAGAAAAAATAAAGACATAAATAAGACTTGTAATAATGATAAAATAATAAAAGCCTGTCGTTGGTATTCAAGTCTGGTGCATGCTACATGTGACACCATGCGGCCAGTGAAGACTACAAATCAACGTCTTGTATTTTTACATTTTTGGGCTTGAAAATACTTAATTTAAGTCAATTATACATAAAATTTGCGTAAATATATATTTTTTGACTAATCAACAAGATGTCCTGGCACGGAGATTTTCATTTTCGATGATGACTTTCTGTGCAAGCCATAACGCTAAATGCAACACAATATTGCATGCCATTTATTGTGGGATTTATTTTGCAGAAATTTGGCATCATAAAGCCATCATAAAGCCTGAAGAATTACAGTCTACACACTAGCTATTTTGTCTCCAGAATTTCATGATGCCAGACTTAATCAACCCAAACCACTGAGCTGTATCCGTGCGTATCAGTCCAAACATATACAGTATATCACTGTCTGAGTAGTGATGACTGATGCTTGTGGAGAAATTAGGGTCCCATAGTGATTACAGGGCTAATCGTCCGGTTCGCATGAGCCTTTAAGAGGATCCCTTTTTAGAATGTGATTTTCCCTAACCTAATATGACAGCTTGAATCGGGCGTTTGTGAAACAGACTCCACACCTATACTGTAAATTGTGTGGAAAAAGAGACGTGAAGAAAAAGCTGAGCAAGGTATTCATTCCGGAGGAAAACGCTTGTAAACATATATTCCCAAAGGTGCCGTATAAGGTTGCATATGCAAGGCTTTTAGCGTATGCGATTAAAGCCATAACGGCAGGCTGGTTGTGTCACTATAGCTGCTAATGGGCTTTGGATCAGTATCAATGACATGCTACGGATGTCTTGAATACTCCACCTCTGTTCATTGACACAAAAGTCATGACGCGGGGTGGTGACTGTGTTCAAGGACCGGCCGACCAGCTTGCCAAACAACACAACCGGTTTATTTATCTAAGCAGTAATTGGTTGGGATAATGAGTGAAATACTGATTCATGTTCTCGGTAGCAGAAGATCAGCTGATCTGTAACCGGGTGAAAACTTAACAAAAAAGTTCCATGCACAGCTGTTGCAGTTGACCTGTTGGGGCTAAGAGAGACGTGAGTAGCATAAAGGGAGGTGCTGGGGGGTATCAGGTTGTAAATGTGCTGCAGGATTAGTCCATTTTCGAGTTCTTTGCAGAGGACCACATATGAGCGGATGTGTGTCTTGTGGCAACATCTTCACTCTAATCTTTTTTTCTTTCTCTCTATAATTACAACAAGTCAAATGTGAAACCAAAGACCTTGTTTTCTTCACCACACCCCCACCCCTTCGAGGGTTAGAGTTCCAGGGAGGCACAGCATGTCCCATGTCCCATAGCCTTTAGTGTCAGAGCAGGGAGATGATATTATGACTAGGAGGGGTCAAGCAGCTTCATGGCATCACAGTCTCAACCAACAGCAGTGGATGGTCTTGGTTTGTCCGGCCATGACTTCAATAAACCGTCTTTGTCGCTGTCCATCAAACCCTGATCCAGATCGGTAAGAACTTTCAATGAGGAAGGTGGAAACACGTTGTCATTGTGTCTGGAATTGGGCCAGTGTTTACTGACTGATTTTAACAGGCTTCACAAATCAGTCTCCAGTGAACAATTCTGCCTTCCCCGATGAATACAAATGCATTCGGCACCGCCTAATGAGAAGTCAAATAGTCAGAGGCCATCTTTGCCTCTAGCAGTCAAGCATGGAATTAAGTTGTTCTGACTCAAATGTCCAGGGCTTTTATATTATTATTTTTTTTTTGCCATTGGGAATACTTTGGTAAGCAGACATTTGACAACTTAAGTCAAATTCCATTGTGAGGCAGAAAATATCTCACAACCACAACAAAGAGTCGGATGCCTCAGAGGAAACGGAGACAATGGAAAGATACGTATGACAAGGAAATGGCTGAACAGGGAAGTAACATGTTGGATCATTCTAGTTATTACTTTCTTATTCAATCAGGGCGGAGTGATGCATGATGGACAGTCTTCAAAAAAAATCCAAAAGGGTTGCAGAGACTTGTATGTCCATTTAGATCAAGGTCTGAATGATCAACAAAGATCTTTTACCGCAAATTTCCTTCACTTCACTTTTCTAAGGATCATAGGTAACAATCTGGTCCAGTTATGATCCATTTTAGCTTCCTGTCCCCTAAGTCTGTGCTCCAAGTTTGGTATAAGTTTAAAGTCAAAATTTATTATAAACGTGTCTTCTGGTTTTGATTGAAGAGGAAGCTAATCACAGTTTTTTCTTCTGGTGGATCTACTTTGATCCGGGCTATCTTTGCCCAAAGAACATCCGCTACCCCCATCCCCCGCTGTGTCCAGTGTTCCTCCCGGGTCATCAAATACAGATGTAAAAGTGAATCACTGCCAGTTCCACAGACACACCAGACATTCAATGGGTTCTAATGTAAAACCATAAGCGACAAAGGGAGACCCTGTCTACACAGAAACTAAATGTATCGGTAATATATGGATTAGCGCTTAGCTCCCCACAATGGATCATATCAGAGAATATTCCTGTCCACACAAAAACAACACACAAAACAATTAAAAACTGTAGTTCAGTCATCCCTGGTTTATCACAGTTACCTGGTTTGAGCCCCGAACTCAATAGTAGGATTCAATAATAATATATTGAATATTTTCATAGTCATAGCAAAGAAAACCTGTTTATGAGCTTCTAAAAACATTCATTCATTTTCTAGGGTCGCTGGAGCCTATCCCAGCTGTCTTGGGGCGAGAGGCAGGGTACACCCTGGACTGGTCGCCAGCCAATCGCATGGCACATATAGACAAACAACCATTCACACTCACATTCATACCTATGGACAATTTGGAGTCACCAATTAACCTAGCATGTTTTTGGAATGTGGGAGGAAACCCGGAGTACCCGGAGAAAACGAGGAGAACATGCAAACTCCACACAGAGATGGCCGAGGGTGGAATTGAACCCTGGTCTCCTAGCTGTGAGGTCTGCGCGCTAACCACTCGACCGCCGTGCCGCCCTTCTAAAAACATGAAAAAGTTCAAAACATCATTATGATATAACCCCCGATATAGTCATCCTTATACCCAATCACGTGAGTCGATCGCATGATGTTAAGAGAAAAAAAAATTGTCCATAATCTCACTCGACAGTACTCCCAAATTTGTTTACACCGCATTGCACACCGCTTATCCGCAAGCTTCGGGATCTCTGAAGCAACACTTTTACAATCGCAAGCTACAGAGCTAACTAGCCAACCTAGTTATAAATAATAATAATAATAATAATTAATTTTATTTATATTGCACTTTACATTACAGAAATCTCAAAGTGCTATAAAGAAAGCATAATACCTACAATGAAGCGAAAAACAACACAACAAAAGGTATATATATATATATATATATATATATATATATATATATTTATATATTTATATAAAAAAGAATAGAGAACATGCTGAATAGGTGTAAAAATAATCAAAAAATAAACACAACAGAAAAGGTGTCCAGTGTTTATGTAACATAAACAGTTTTGTCATTTATAAGTCGCTCTGGAGTATAAGTCACAGGAACAGCCAACCTATGAAAAAAAGTGTGACTTATATTCCGGAAAATACAGTAATAGGTCGGTAATAATAGGACATAGTCAACGGCAACCATCACCAAAGTTGAGCACTTTAGCACTGCTTTATATGATAATAAGCCTTTGGTAAATAAAAAATAACCTATAATCCTAAATCAATTTGTTGCAGGGATTAATGATCCATACTTGGTTGAATGACCCTCAGCTAGTAAGAGAGGCTTATCAATAAATCTGTAACCGGAGCTTTTAGCAAAGCACATATCTATGGGTAATCCCTCTTTTCAGTCAGCCCCCCCTCCTTGTTTGCTTTCTTTATCCCCTTCTGCTGTGTTGGCCTGGCACCTTTAAGGTATGGCGGAGCCAGTAAGGAGAGACGCGAACAGTGTTTGGTTTGTGTGCATTCGGGGAGGGAGATGCTGTAGGAAGTGATAAAAAAAAAAAAAGAGCAGGAAAAGAGAGACGGAATGAGAAAAAGAAAATACAAGGAACTGGAAAGTTATGGAAAAAGTAAACAATAAAGTGAATTGGAGGAAAGACAATATTTAGCTTTTATTTACCATGCATTAAATGCGCCCTGCTGGGAAGCATTCTGTTGTAAAAGGCTGATTTGATCCAGAGATAGGGGACAAAGGGAAAAGGACAACGATAACTCTCATGCTGTTTTTCTCATCCAAGAAATAAAGGAAAAGATACTAAACTCTGTCTAAAAAGACACACAAATAAAGTGCTCGTAGATGATTTACTCCAGGGCTCTACATTAAAAACAAAAATGACTTGCCCATGGGGAATCCTTAAGGTGAGAACTACTTGCCCGAACTTGCCCCATGTAAAATGAAAAGACTGCCATAATGATATCATATATCAATATATGCTGATAATTCATCAGATAATAGTACTGACGCATTTAATTTGGAGGAATGTCTGAAAAATTGTGGAGATGTATGTTAACATGGCAAGCCATGCTACCTTACACATGGTAGTCGTAGTAAGCAGTGATATTTATAAGTTGTGCACCACAATGAAACATTATTGAATAGACACATTTGTGTACTAGTAAAGTGTTTTTAATCCAGAAAAAAAATGCTCAATTGGTCAAACAATAATTTGTGAAGCAAAGGTGAGAAAAATACACAGAGAAATGGAAGCGCTAGATTTTGTAGCTTGTTCAAAATCAGCACTTGGTATTGGATCTAATCGGTGGTGTTTCATTGTGACCACTTCAAATTGTCACAGCAATGTGATTCACTCACCTGTGCCATCATTTGATTTGCTGCCGCTAATAAAATACTTGTTTAGGAGGCACTGGTTCATCACTTTTTGCTGTTTTCCTTCACAAGTTGTTGAAGAATTAGACCATGTTGGCAGGGACGCCATGATAGATTTTTTCCTTGTCAAACAATCGCTTGAACGATTAAACGATTCTGATTGGTCCATTTCAAGATTTGCAAGGATTAGTTTGCAAATTACCAGCGGAATTACGCAGTCCGTGTTTTACCAACACCCAACAAGAACCGCTTTTAAAAAAACTCTTGGCAGTATGGCATGCCAAAGTGCACTTGCCCGACGGGAATATCACTGATTGGATTTACTTGCCGGAATTTTGTTTTAACTTGCCCCGGGCCATCGGTACATCGTTATTGTCGAGCCCCGTACTCCTTCCACCAAGAAAGGCAAATAAAGAATAATTGGCATTTAATGTACTATAGCAGGGGTCTCAAACTCAATTCACCTGGGGGCCACCGGAGCTAGGTTCTGGGTGAAGCAGGGCCGCATCAGGTTTTCAAAAAAACCCAAAAAACGCATTTATTAAAAACTGGAAAAAAATCAATAAAAAAAACTATCTTCAATGCTTTTGCTTCTGCTATACCCTACACTTTTTCAGTACTTTGGTTCCGGTTTTCCACACCAAAATATCTGATAAAACATTCCACTGTTCTCCAAAATCTTAATTTTTATTTTTCTAAACACAAAATAAGATTAAAAAAATGAATAAACAAATTAAGAATAAAGACAATAAATCAATCAATCAGTAATAAATAAGTAAAATAATAATAAAACAGCAAATAAGAAACCACATACAGTTGGTAGAGATTTTTTTTTTTCAAATTCAAATGTACAGTATTAACAGTTATTTAACCTTTAACATGAACATTAATGAAACTTAATCATTTTACCCAATTAGCAAGTTAGCATCGTACTCAGTTCCATCTGGGAGCAGCGTGGTAACTTTAACAACATGTTTGATGAGATGCTTTATCTTGATGTGTATTTGCCGTTTTATTCCAAATCATTTCCTGCATTTATTTGTACCCAGCGTCATAAGCCTTTAGCTTCATTGCTAATCCAAAGCAAAACAGGGCGGGGTAAAAGGGTAGGGTAACAGTATGGGCGGGGGGCAAAATCATGTTAATTGTGTCCGGTGTGCACACAGCTTTAAGCTGTCGTTTCAACATTAAAAACTTTGGTATCAAGGTGGGGGCCTCAAACTAGCGTCTTGTGGACCGCATTTGGCCCGCGGGCCGCACGTTTGAGACCCCTGTACTATAGACTATTTATAATGCATAGACTTCACGCATGGGCACTTTATAAACAATACATTGTAGAATAAGTAATTTTAAACAATAATAATTATCCAAGGGATCGTTTGTGATGTGTTGTATATACTTTTGCTATAACCTGTACCGTCTGTACAGGGAAGAAATATTTGATACAAATTTCGAGTCAATTATTGCCACAATTTTCATAAGTGAGCTCCCTGGCTTTCCCACTAAGGGGCACCCTGTACAAAAAGGGAACGGAAGCAAAGGTTGTGACATGAAGTCACTAAATGAGGTCTGGCCATCTGCCCTGAGGGGTCAGGAGCCTCCATCACCCTCCCTCCTCTTCTTGCATGTCCCATCATTCGTTAGCATTGCTGCAGGGAAGTTAAAGTCATTATTACGGAGTTAGCTAATTACATACACACATCTGTTTGTGGGCTCTCATTTATGCGGGCGCACACACACAGTTTTTAAACACAATGTGCCTGTCAAGGGACTCAGTCCGATGGGGAGCTGACAGCAGAAAGATGGGAAAATTGAGCCGGTTTTGTTTTGTTTTTTTTTCTCTCTCTCTCTGCTGGGAACAAAGCCAGAGGAGGTGAATAATTGGTCTTAGATTGAAAGCACATTTCTGCTTATGGGAAGGCACCTAAGGTACTTAAAAATACAACAGAGTGAAAGGAAACAGACAGGAAGAATGTCAAAGTACTGTCTGTTTATATGGAAGCCGGTGGTCCTCTCTGTGCAAATCGCTACTCTTTCAATACAGCTGGAGCCACGCTGTGTTATGTGCTATGTAAAGCTTTGTATATAGACTAATCTCCATCTGTTTGCACATGCTTCATCCTATTGTCTGTGTATCAAAGTGATTGTATAATTACAGTTTGCAAAATCATTTTCATGTCAATCACGGACTGCATAATCTACATGACATCGTACAGTGTTCCACGTGAATATGCAACAATGGCGATGAAGTCAGTTGGACATCATTTAATATAATTTTTTCATCTTATAATTTGCATAATTGGCCCAAATCTTGATACATGAATGAAGTGATTATATGAATTTCTGCTATTTCTGATTTATAAATGGAATGTATTGAGTAAGGACCTCAAACAATGCACAACGATGAGCCAATTCAAGAAACAATACAAGCAGTTGATGTTTGCTAAATACAAGGATGAAGAGTCTTGAACCAGTCATGATGTGCTATATATATCACTATATTGACACTTACTATGGTACACATTATGTCATTGTATGGTCATATCACCTTGTACTTCGGTACGAGGTACATTATAAAAAAAAACAAAAAACTTAAACTGTATTATGGAAAGCAGGAAGTGAACAAATGTAACAGTTACTGATTGTAAAAGTACCAGATGGAGGGGTAGGATTTAATAAGCTTTGCTTCTTCCTACTCCTTTTGGACATGTGGAACTGTGAACTGATTATGTGATGCACTCAATTGTAATCTGATGCATGTTCAAATGAAATAAAACCATTACCATTACCATAAATGGAATATTTTCATAGTCAGAGCGAAGAAAACCTGGTAATAATATTATTAGAGACCTCTAGCCATGAAATAACACCCCTATAGTAACCTTTACACTCATATTACACAATATAGTCGGCATGATACGGGAAGATAAGCCATTTAAGTGTAAATGTGTTCTGGTGTTGGCCCATTTTATGAATTATTGCGCCTGTTGTGAGAGTGAGGGGTCCGACAGAATGTGACGTCGGTTTTAGTTTGGTGTGGGTTATGGCCGCGACAGTACCCCATGTTAGGGGTACTGTTGTGAGATAATTCAAACCTGCAATAAAACCCTGTTGCTTTGGCCATCAAGTCTCATTCTTGTGTGTTTCACAGAACATCGCGGTGACATTACTGATACCTAGTGACCAGTGTAGAATACTACCATGATATCATCACATCGTTGAATGTATGAAAATGCTTAATCGAATATACATTGTGCTTGTATGAGGTGTGTATGAGGTGTGTTAAGAAACTGAGTTACACGGATTGTTCTATTATAATGTGTTTATGAGCGAGGGTGAACAGGCAGAACAGACTAATTTATTTGAGGCAGGTCACCACCAGTTTTTGGTGGTGTATGCTGATAGCGGGTAAAAATCAACTTGCATGTAAAATAAACCAAAAAAATAATAATAATTTCAAACCAAAAATTAAACAAGTGTGTCCCTGTCACGCAGGTTCATTACTGACAACGCTATTCCGGTGTCAGGGAGGTCAAGGCCGCAACAGCAGCATGGGGTTTGTGTCACTCCACACACATACACACACACAAACACAGCAGGGTGCCGTCATTCAATTGGTGTAAAACCTCAAGGGGGCTAGAAGCCAGAGTCATAAACTCCCCCACCACTTTCGTACCAAAGATGCTTGCTGTGGTTGCTATAACAGCAGTTTACAGCAATGCAATGTTCAGACCAAAGGGAGCCGCCGCTTTTGACCAACAGTGTTCATACCAGAAAGTGTTTACATGCAGCAAAGCATGAACTTGGACACACGAGGACGTTTCCTAAGTATCTTTCTACTGCTTTTTCCTCACAGGGGTTGCGGGGGTTGCTGGAGCCTATCCCAGCTGTCTTGGGGCGAGAGGCGGGGTACACTATGAACTGGTCCCCAGCCAATCACAGGGCACATATAGACAAACAACCATTCACACTCACATTCATACCTATGGACAATTTGGAGTCGCCAATTAACCTAGCATGTTTTTGGAATGTGGGAGGAAACCATGCAATGCACGGGGAGAACATGCAAACTCCACATAGAGATGGCCGAGTGTTGAATTGAACCCTGGTCTCCTAGCTGTGAGGTCTGCGCGCTAACCACTCCACCACCGTGCCGCCCCACTCACATACAGCCAGGAAAAAATACATCAATCTTTATTTTAATATTCTTGACCCATTGTCAGGAATAATTTCCCGATACGATCCCGTGAGGACGGATAACTTTTCAAAAATTGTCATAAGAGTGAACATCCCATGCTGCCGCTCAGCATGCTGGTATTGATCTGACACCTAAGACTGTGAGCTGAGGTCAAAGGTTAGTGACAGTCCATTATTCAGCTTGAGAGGCAGTGTTTGAATGAAGGTGATGGACTGACCTTAACGTCCTACATCATATCTACTGAAGGATAGAAGGTGAAGTTTAAAAGTCAAAACACGACTGAAAAATGTAAATATCACATAAAATGAAACCAAACAAGATTAAAACAGTGAGTCAACTGTGGCGAAAACAAGGACTACTTTGAGACACACTAGTTCACACCTGAAGTGTGTTTGACTAGCATGGTCCTGATCACCACGCTGCACACTCAGACCCCTGACCTTCCTCCCCAGGGGCGATCCAAGCTCCCTGGCCTCTGCTATCACTTTACTGCACCCCAGGGAGCACCCGGCCCGGCCCGCCCCTCCTGCTGCTGCTGTTCCCTTGCACACTCTGAACCCGCAAACCGGGGGAGGAGGGGACGGCGGCAATGAGAGGAACCCGCAAGGTCTGGAGTCAATCACCCACCCATGACAAGCCTGCAAAACTGCCACAGACACACACACACACATATATACCACCAGCACTTATCCACGAGTGAGGTCTCATACACTTCAAAGTGTGGTAGTGCTGACTGCTTGAGTAATAGGTGCTCTATGGGGAGATGTGGAAAAAAAAACAAAAAAAAAACTAAAAATTGTTGGGCCTGAGATTTGTACAAAAGATGACAACATCTGAGGTCTGATTCGGAAGAATCGAGAAGAAAAGTGGCAAATGAAGCATTGAGAAGTGAGAGGGATGTGCAATAAGAAGCCTAATTGTGTGTAGCGATGCTTGCTATTGACTTTCAACCAAAACGCAAACATAAGTTCTGCAGACGAGCTGTCACTCCTCAGAATTTTCAGTCAATGAACAAGGGTCTCCTGAAAACGTTGCTTGGGGGTGTTTAAACAGGCAAGGGGTTGTGTTGCTTTCCCTACAATATAAGTGCGTTATGTGCGGTACCGAAAATGGAAGAACAAATCCAAGATTCTGGAGTATGTCCGTGGGAATGTTTATCCATTCTTTCAGAAGAACAATTGTCATGTTGAACGGAAAAACACAGTCTGGTTCATCCCAAAAAGGTGTTTGATTCAGGATTCTGTGCAGGTTCTTCCACACAATAACCCATTTATGTACGTATAAACCTTGGAACAGATTCATTCATTAAAATAAATACCGTACATAAAAGCATGTCCACAGAGAACCACTTAGTAGCCGCAACGTCTTCCCTTTCACCTCCCACAGCAGGCTCAGAAAAACAGCACATGTAACATCGTGTAAGCGCTAAACATAGAAGTGCCCCGCATGCCAGTACCCAAGCTCAAACGCCACCTGGTCCCCTCAATCTGCCCCAGCAGGGCCCCCACAACATCACATAGCTCGTTCCCTTGACACGGGGGGGGGGGGGCGTCTGTCAAAGTCTCGTCCATCAGTCGGCAAATCAGAGTCTGTCTCTGATCTGCGCATAGTGTTAAAAGTTGAGGCCCCGGCTCAGATTCAAACATAAGAGTCTTTAAAAGTCCTCAGCTTGGATACGTAACGGGGTGTATTTAATATTCACACCCGCTGAGGCATTCGAGTTCACCGTTGGTGGAGGTTCCTCATTCACATATTCCCCAATGTGCACAGCAGTCAGTAACAGAGCAAGTCCTTGGCTTTTTTGGGGGGCAAATTTCAATGCATATGAAATGAATTCCCACTGTTACTGAACATAAATGGGCCTGAGAGCCTCGCCATAATATGTGATTATGTAGCTACAAATGTATATACATGGCAACATAAAGGCAGCAGGGGTTCAAGAAGTTTTCGTGCCATGAATCCTTATTTATAGGCGAGGACTAAGCAATTGGTGTTATATTATCACTAGTTTTCATAAACTGATTTTAAAGATAATGTACACATTATTGTCCATGTAATATCTCACGACAGTAATCCCTCATTTATCATGGTTAATTGGTTCCTGACCCAACTCTTATAAGTGAATTTCCGATAAGTAGAATTCCTTCTTTGTAAAATAAAAATATAAAAATTGTAAAAATATCTTATAGTTCAAGCACAAAGCATACCACAAGTTTATTCATTCATTCATTCATTTTCTACCGCTTATCCTCACGAGGGTCGTGGGAGTGCTGGAGCCTATCCCAGCTGTCTTCCAGCGAGAGGTGGGGTACACCCTGGACTGGTCGCCAGCCAATCACAGGGCACATATAGACAAACAACCATTCACACTCACATTCATACCTATGGACAATTTGGAGTCGCCAATTAACGTAGCGAACGTAAATCCCTGCAGAGATGAGAGGCTGCAAAGCGGAAGTGAACAGCAAAAAGACGGTATAAAGGTTGCTGTATGAAGATGGAATCAACCATGTAGCATGTTCTTGGAATGTGGGAGGAAATCGGAGTACCCGGAGAAAACTCACACATGCACGGGCAGAACATGCAAACTCCACACAGAGATGGCCGAGGGTGGAATTGAACCCTGGTCTCCTAGCTGTGAGGTCTGCGTGCTAACCACTCAACCGCCGTGCAGCCCTATTATAATTACCATTATTAGAGACGTCTAGACATGAAATAATACCCTTTACACGGATAAATAAGATAATAAGATAATAAAACATATATGACATAATATACAATAAGACATCTTAACATTGGGAAAGTTATTTGTTGTTATTGCTGCTGTGTTCATGTTATTATGCACGGAGTATTGATTATTGATTATGCAGCGTTACGAGATCATCTACTGGACGGCCATTCAAACACATCATTATAATGTGGATGTGAGTGAGGGTGAGCAGATGTCACCAAAAGTCCTTCTGTGTCTGTCCAAAATTAATTGGGTGTTAAAACAAACAAACCACAGACCTTTGCAAAGAAATACAATTTAACCCTTAGATGCATAAGTGGCTCAAAAATGACCCGGTCAGGTTGTTTTCTTTAAATATCTTCTTATGAAATTTTTTATCATTTCATATTCCAGGTATTCCTCAAAAAATTGGTTTTGATATCATACCGTTCACATTTTTAACTTACCTTTTATACATTTTAAGAAATTTTTGTTTTTGTGTTACTACCCCAACCTTCCATAAGTGGGTCGAAAATGACCTGGTCAGGTTGTTTTCTTGAAATATCTTTATAATAAAAAATTGTTATCATTTCATATCATTCCAGGTATTCCTCAAAAATCATATTTTGATATCATGCCGTTCACATTTTTTACTTCCCTTTATGCAACACACAATGGATCCTCACATTTTCTATTGTTGTACGGGGTCATTTTCTTTTTCAAAGATGGAAAAAAGTGAAAAATGAAGATGTTTCTAACATGAAATCATTCTTGTGTGGTCATAAATATAATACTGAATATCATACAAGTGATTATTCCTAACCAAAATGGCAAAGTTGGCACAAATACGCATTGATTCTAGTATGGGTCATTTATGACCCATTTATGGAAGAGTGTAGGGTCCAGTCACTCGTGCATTTAAGGGTTAAAAAGAAAAACCAGAAAATCCCTGTCTACCCACAACAATTCATTTTGTATTATTGTGTCCAGGCCCACAGTGAGCAGCCAGGGTCTGGATCACGACAAGCTAAACTGCCCTGACAGGAAAGACGGGTAGAAAATAATATCAAAAATGATCACTCACATCCAAGAAACGTCATGTCACGTGTACTCCCAGCCACTCCGTCTCATCCGTGAGGTGAACAAATGACCCCCGCTCTGCCTTTTCCTCACCATGATGAGTGTCACTCTCACGTAGGGTTTGGAAATGTCTAGAAACTAACTATGTCAGCAGATGCATGTCAGTTGGAGGAAGGATTTACAGCTGGATGTGCTGATGGAGAGGGCCATAAAGAAGCGATAGAACCACTGTTGATAGATCGGCCTCACCGCAGGCCAACTTTCCATCTCTTCGAGAACACAGGACATGTGTATCGCTTTTTCTGATGATCTCCAAGTCAGCAAATGTCTGTCTTTGCTTTTCCTTCCGCTTTTTCCCAGCACGCCTGGGTTAAATTAAACTTTGTGGGGGAATAGAATCCTCTACACTGCCCGTTATTATTGAACTTTTTTTTAAGGGAAGCAGACTGTTGCGATTAGCCTCGGCCTGTGAACTGTGTGCCGCCTCGTTTAACACCACTTGATGTAATTGTTATTGGAGAGGAGATACTAGACCTCTCACCTTCCGAGCTCTGACAACCAAACTATGTAGATATGCTACAAAGTAATATATAGCCACTATCTATTCTCTGTACCACTTATCCTCACCAGGGTGACAGGCATGCTGGAGCCTATCCCAGCTGCCCTGGACTGGTCGCCAGCCAATCACAGGGCACATATAGACAAACAACCATTCACACTCACATTCATACCTATGGACAATTTGGAGTCGCCAATTAACCTAGCATGTTTTTGGAATGTGGGAGGAAACCGGAGTAACCGGAGAAAACCCACGGAAAACATGCAAACTCCACACAGAGATGCCCGAGGAGGGAATCGAACTTGGGTCTCCTAGCTGTATGGCGTGTTTATTAAACATTTGTCCACCATGCAGCCCAGTAATATATATTTCCAGAAACACATATATATATTGTGACTTTATTCCCGTAATATTACCAATATATATATATAATAATATATATATATAATATATATATACAGTGAAGAAAATAAGTATTTGAACACCCTGCTATTTTGCTATTTCTCCCACTTAGAAATCATGGAGGGGTCTGAAATTTTCATCGTAGGTGCATGTCCACTGTGAGAGAGATAAACTAAAAAGAAAAATCCAGAAATCACAATGCATGATTTTTTAACAATTTATTTGTGTGATACAGCTGCAAATAAGTATTTGAACACCTGTGTATCATCTAGAATTCTGACCCTGAAAGACCTGTTAGTCTGCCCATTAGAAGTCCACCTGCACTCCATGTATCATCCTGAATCAGATGCACCTGTTTGAGGTCGTTAGCTGCATAAAGACACCTGTCCACCCCATACAATCAGTAAGACTTTAACTTGTAACATGGCGAAGACCAAAGAGCTGTCCAAAGACACCAGAGACAAAATTGTACACCTCCACAAGGCTGGAAAGGGCTACGGAGCAATTACCAAGCAGCTTGGTGAAAAAAGGTCCACTGTTGGAGCTATCATTAGAAAATGGAAGAAGCTAAACATGACGGTCAATCTCAATCGGAGTGGAGCCCCATGCAAGATATCACCTCGTGGGGTCTCAATGATTCTAAGAAAGGTGAGGAATCAGCCCAGAACTACACGACAGGACTTGGTCAATGACCTGAAAAGAGCTGGGACCACCGTTTCCAAGGTTACTGTAGGTAATACACTAAGACGTCATGATGTGAAATCATGCATGGCACGAAAGGTTCCCCTGCTTAAACCAGCACATGTCAAGGCCCGTCTTAAGTTTGCATATGACCATTTGGATGATACAGAGGAGTCATGGGAGAAAGTTTTATGGTCAGATGAGACCAAAATAGAACTTTTTGGTCATAATTCCAATAAGCGTGTTTGGAGGAAGAAGAATGAAGAGTACAATCCGAAGAACACCATCCCTACTGTGAAGCATGGGGGTGGTAGCATCATGCTTTGGGGGTGTTTTTCTGCACATGGGACAGGACGAGTGCACTGCATTAAAGAGAGGATGACTGGGGCCGTGTATTGTGAGATTTTGGGGAACAACCTCCTTCCCTCTGTCAGAGCATTGAAGATGGGTCGTGGCTGGGTCTTCCAACACGACAACGACCCGAAGCACACAGCCAGGAAAACCAAGGAGTGGCTCCGTAAGAAGCATATCAAGGTTCTAGCATGGCCCAGCCAGTCTCCAGACCTGAACCCAATCGAAAATCTTTGGAGGGAGCTCAAACTCCGTGTTTCTCAGCGACAGCCCAGAAACCTGACTGATCTAGAGAAGATCTGTGTGGAGGAGTGGGCCAAGATCCCTCCTGCAGTGTGTGCAAACCTGGTGAAAAACTACAGGAAACGTTTGACCTCTGTAATAGCAAACAAAGGCTACTGTACCAAATATTAACATTCATTTTCTCAGGTGTTCAAATACTTATTTGCAGCTGTATCACACAAATAAATTGTTAAAAAATCATGCATTGTGATTTCTGGATTTTTCTTTTTAGTTTATCTCTCTCACAGTGGACATGCACCTACGATGAAAATTTCAGACCCCTCCATGATTTCTAAGTGGGAGAAATAGCAAAATAGCAGGGTGTTCAAATACTTATTTTCTTCACTGTATATAATATATATAATAATATATACCAATATTACCATTACCAAATTAACATTTTTCCCAAGCAAATTTTCCAAAAATAATAGAACTTAAAAATAAAATAAAATTTTTCTTTAATATTTCAACTCAAATAGTTTTTCCCAGCCATTTCATTTCTTTTTTCATATTTATTCCCACATTATTTTGACTTTATTCTCATAAAACTTTTTCTGAAACCTAATTTTCAAAAAATCCAACTTTGTTTGTTTTAGAGTATTTTTTTATTATGATTACAATTTTTTTCTTCAATATTTCAGCTTTATGCTTATTTTTCCTAATAATATTATGACGTTAATCTTGTAACTTTACAAAATTTTCTCCTTGCAGACCCACTTTTTTATCTTAATATTTTGACCTTCTTGTAAAATTACTGTTGATTTTTCCATTTTTGCTTTCTCTTCATCCTGCGATACAATTAAAAAAAAAAAATCAGTGATGGGTCTCAAATGGCCCCCTGGCTGCACTTTGGACAGTCCTGAACTAGAATGGAAACAAGCTAGCCCACAAGGGTATGCTGTCATGGCAACAACATAGTATACAAACATTTACAAAACAATGACACACAAAAACGAATGCTATACCACTACGCTACATGCATACATATCATTTTTGAATACCCCTCGTCAGTTTAACCATTTTCAAATGTTTGTGTTTGAACCCCCAAAAAACACATTTATCATGCATAGGCAAGACTAAAACTAAAACTAAAACAAATAATCCAAATTAAATACATTTAACTTTGAATGTTGTTGCACCACTTTTGCAGGAAATGGAATTGTCGGAGGCTTCCAGTGGACTACTGTACCCATTTCTATGCAAATATAAGGTACACGTTTAAAGAACTTGCCCCCGTAGAGACGCACTACATAAACATAGCGGTCATGCTGTGCTGAAAATGCTGTATTTGACGTTTCTTTCAGTAATCGGAGTTGCAATAACTTCCAAGTGGCTAGGATTAGGATTTTTTTTTGTAAACATCGTGTACTGCAGGAGCGTCCAAATTGAGGCACAATGTCATTTTCTATACACAGTATATTGAAAATTTGCTTTTTGGAGACTCCACAAGGATTAAATCTGCAAATATGCAAAGACAAAGAAGAAAAACCAATAACTAAATATATTCATTTCAGTGCTATTCATTGAATGAAAAGCTTTCTCATCTCTCCCCTCCCCCACGAGGGAGGCTAAAAGAGAAAATTGGGGTGGATGGGTCATCTTAACCTATGCTCATTTTATCGGTCGCTCAGATTGCTCTTCCACTTTCTATTTTTCATGTCCACATACTCTACCATACCATCGCTATCTCTGCTCCCTTGTCCTAAATGGCTTTTGACCACCATTATCACCTTTTGGAAAAGAGCAGCGTCATATTGTGTGCAATCTTTTTTCATCTATAATCATTAGAAAGGCTGTAAAAAGAAACGATCACTCTCACGGTCCTCACGTAATGGACTTAAGCGCCGGTTGGATTGTGGCTGCTTGCAATCATCAGCTATCATTATTTTTTATGACTTGAAGTACTTTGGTGCTTAATGTACATCCTTCCTCTTGTGTTGTGTTTGAACCCGAAGAGGTAGGAGTAGGGAAAAGCCATCTGGTTATCAAAAGAGCCACGAGTTTGATCTCTGCACCAATTAGAACTAATTAGCCAAGCCGTTTGCATTATTTTTTATGATAACAGGTTTTCCTGTTGGAAAGTGTCATTGTAGTGTTTTCAACAGGGATGTTGGTGACACCAAGCTAAACCACAAACGAAGACCCTGGAGTTCCACTGCAAAGTTTAATTGTCTTCCTTCACAGATATGTCTGTGTGTGTGCGGTGAAAACTGCAACAGAAAAGGTGCATCTCAACATCTTGAGCGGCTGCTACATTATCAAATTCCCCAAGCCCAATCAATCACAAAAAACAATATCCAAATATATCAAAATAAACCACAATACAGTCAAACTCACGGCATTCCTGCATGATAACTCAACGTGGGTGGCATCCACCATGTTCCCAAGCAGTCTCCATGAACGATCTCCTCCCCTGCGACATCCGGAAGTGAACCGGAAGTGCATCTCCGAAAACCGGAAGTGGACCCAGGCGATAACATTTTTTAATACAAATTTGTATAAACCATGAATTACTTATTAACAACTTTTAATCACTTATGAAATGAAAATAAATTTCTGGGGATCACAATCGATGAAAATATGAGCTGGTAACCTCATATTACAAATATACAACATAAGGTGGCCAGAAATATTTCGATATTGAACAAAGCAAAAGAGAAATCACTCCACACTCTTTATTGCTCTCTGGTTCTACCATATCTTACTTATTGTGTGGAAATATGGGCTAATAACTATAAAAGCAATCTTCACTCGCTAAATGTACTGCAAAAAAGGTCAGTAAGGATAATTCATAATGCCGCCTACAGAGAACATACTAACTCCTTATTTCTAAAATCACAAATACTTCAACTTGCTGATATAGTTCATCTTCAAACAGCTAAAATAATGCATAAGGCTAAAAACAACCAATTAGCTAAAAATGTCATCCAATACTTCTCTACAAGAGAGGAGAAATATGATCTCAGGGAAGAAGTACATTTGAAACACTTATATGCTAGGACAACGTTAAAAAGCCATAGCATTTCAGTATGTGGAATCAAACTATGGAATGGATTGAGTAAGGACCTCAAACAATGCACAACGATGAGCCAATTCAAGAAACAATACAAGCAGTTGATGTTTGCTAAATACAAGGATGAAGAGTCTTGAACCAGTCATGATGTGCTATATATATCACTATATTGACACTGACTATGGTACACATTATGTCATTGGATGGTCATATCACCTCAAACAAAAAAAAACCTTAAACTGTATTATGGAAAGCAGGAGGTGATCAAATGTAACAGTTACTGATTGTAAAAGTACCAGATGGAGGGGTAGGATTTAATAAGCTTTGCTTCTTCCTACTCCTTTTGGACATGTGGAACTGTGAACCGATTATGTGATGCACTCAATTGTACCATACAATTACACAATATAAATGATACTACAGGTATACTGCTAGTGCCATAGACATGTATCACTCCAATTATAGAGTGACGGCTCTGTGATGATAATTGCAGCCCTCTGAAGTGTAATGGAATTGAATTAGTATGAGTCCTGGGTGTAAGTAAGACCTTCACAATTAAGAATATATTTTGTAGACAGTAGAACTGGATGTGGGATTTGAGTACGACCATCGTGACCAAGGATTCATTGCTGTTCACTGTATTTATTGTTCAATCATTTTCCAGCATTTCTTCAACCAATTGTCATTTGGAGATATTTAGGTATTGGCAAGTGGGGTGGAGCAGCCGGTACAGACCCTCTCTTTTGTTTGCATGACCACAACAATCAAAATCTGGCTGAATGAAATAGAAAAAGGATATAAAGTTGTAGTTTAAAATTACTTGGGACTTGGATCAACACACACATCAACAAATATGCAGCGTGCACGCTTCCCTCGGCTGTCGCTGCGCTAAAACACACACAAAAACACTTCAGAGGCTCAACACTTCTCAGATAGTGTTTACCCTGTGAACAACGGCCAATTACATAGACGGGGATGCTTTCAGCAGCTGATGTGGAGCCGTTCCAATCACATGGAACCAAACGGACGGATAGATATTGATTGAGTAGGATCATTCATTCATTCATTTTCTACCGCTTTTTCTTCACGAGGGTCGCGGGGGTGCTGGAGCCTATCCCAGCTGTCTTCGGGCGAGAGGCGGGGCACACCGTGGACTGGTGGCCAGCCAATCACAGGGCACATATAGACAAACAACCATTCACACTCACATTCATACCTATGGACAATTTGGAGTCGCCAATTAACCTAGCATGTTTTTTTTGGAATGTGGGAGGAAACCGGAGTACCCGGAGAAAACCCACGCATGCACGGGGAGAACATGCAAACTCCACACAGAGATGGCCGAGGGTGGAATTGAACCCTGGTCTCCTAGGTCTGCGCACTAACCACTCGACCGCCGTGCCGCCCTGAGTAGGATCACTTCTTGATAAACGTTCTTCCACGGTGGTTTAAGGTCATTCACGTGGAAAACCAGATTTGGCCGCCAAAGACCAGGTCGCCTACGCACCCGCCCTTGACCGCCACCGAACACACAAAGCACCGGACCCTTATGCTTGCCCCCGTAGGTGGTGGGTCTACGAGGGGGAGATCCTGTGTGGCTTCTTCGGGCTGAGCCCGGCCGGGCTCCACAAGTGAAGGCCCGACCACCAGGCGCTCGCCTGCCTGCGAGCCCCTCCCCTGGGCCTGGCTCCAGGGTGAGGCCCCGGTATCCCACATCCGGGCGAGGTACGGTTCCTCCTTTTGTTCTTGTTCATATGGGTCTTCGTGGCGGCAGGCCCCGAACCAGATGGTGGGAGGGGCTCAGAGTGGAGCCACTTCTCCTTCACATCGAGATGAGTCAGTTGAGGTGGCTCGGGCATCTAGTCCGGATGCCTCCCGGACGCCTCCCTGGTGAGGTGTTCCGGGCATGCCCAGCCGGGAAAAGGCCCCGGGGCAGACCTAGGACACGCTGGAGGGATTATGTCTCACAGCTGGCCTGGGAACGCCTTGGTGTCCTCCCGGTGGAGCTGGAGGAGGTGGCCGGGGACCGAGAAGTCTGGGCTTCCCTACTAAGACTGCTTCCCCCACGACCCGGACCCGGATAAGCGGAGGAAAATGGATGGATGGATGGACGTGGAAAACCTGCGTCTTCAAGTGGCTAAGAGTGAAGACATCACACGGCACATAGAACTTGTCTGATTGCGCCGTCGGGTCATCTCAGTTGAGAAGAGGTCTCAGTTTAACACCTACAGGTCAAAGAGTGCTCCGTTTCTCTGTCATTAGGTGCTAGCTGAGCCGAGCCCGCCGCGTAACCCGAGTGTGCGGCTGCAGGGGGCTAATCCACCCGAACAAAGCCTATCTGCTGCCCGGACAGTCCCAGCCATCATCAGTCAGGTAAAGCAAACTGCTCAGACGCTACCATACACACAGGTGGCTTTGCGGACCACTCAGTGTGTATGCTGTGGGTGTGGACTTGTGTGTGTATTCAAGTGCTTGGAGATTGGAGGAAACACATTTGTTAAACATTGTGCTGGCATGCTTGAGTGGATGGATGTGTGAGACATGCCCAGACCTGAGGGTGCATCCATCACCAGTCTCAAGATTGATTGGGGCGCATTTTCTCACGCTCATGCTGATAATCCATTAAATTCAGGTCATACCAAAGTCCAATAAAATGGGTGTTACGCACTTAGGGACTGCACATATAATCAAGTGGAGTGTAGATGGTAAATGCAATTATATTTTAGTTACTATAAAGCTGCCACAAAACTACATAATCACACAGAAAAACACACTATAAACCTTGCAATCCCACCACAGTCCAAGCAAAAATTCTACACTTGATCAAACTTACTTAAGATTTGTTAGATTAAAACATGATGCGCAAGACGTTTATATTAGCAAATCAGGAATTTATTTTCTTTTATTTATTTTTACTGTGTGGAGTATTCTTGTGTGGACTTTGTACGAGTACTCTTTCCACTCACAGCCTAAAAACGTGAGTTAAGTTAGTTGAAGATTTACTGACTTAAGATTTGTTAGATTAAAACATGATGTGCAAGACTTTTATATTAGCAAATCAGGAATTAATTATTATTTTTTTTTTTTACTGCAGAATATTTTTGTGTGGACTTTGTACAAGTACTCTTTCCACTCACAGCCTGAAAACGTGAGTTAAGTTAGTCGAAGATTTTAAATTATCCATATTAATGGTTGTTTGTCAACATGTCCCAGAGAGGGTAGGCTCTGGGATAGGCTCCTACACAGGGTAAGCGGTGGCTGCAGTATACTGTAGGTTCAGAACTTCTCTGCATCATACTAGGCGGTCTTACTAATACTGCCACCGCTCCTACCTAAATATCAATATTGATCAAAGCTTAGTTAGTGTAGTTATGAATCGGTTTTAGAAGGTCTGACTTGTACTCTAACCAAGACATAATGTACATCCAATGAATATAGTTTTAAAGGTAAAAAACTGATGAATGAATGGGGTGAATGAACTTTGTCACTTTTCCCTTCAGGGAAGTCGTGATTGTTGGCAAAGTGTGGCAGCAAGATCTACTCGTACACCATCTTCATGTTATTTCTTGAATTTTGTAGTGTTGGACAAGACACATAAGGCACGTTAACGGGAAGCTGTAAGCAAACGGAGGCTGAATTGTGCCGTAAATTTGTGATGTAAACCGAAAAACATGCTAACCGGAGGACACTAAAAGAGGTTCCACTATGTCGATGACAACAAACCACATGCAGCCATAAAAATTGTCATTACTTCTAAATTTTGTTAAAGGGGCAGTACATAAATAATGCGTTTATTTAGCTGGCTTATCAAGAATCAGATGACTACGCCACAGGCACAGAAGACTGAAAAAAAGGGGAAAAAAACAATATTAACCTCAATAAGCTAGGAAGACTAATTCTTACGACCTGCACTCAAAGAGCGCCTGCTGCATTCTTGTGTGCCTTCTGGCTCTCTTCCCTCTCCACTTGTCACCAGGAAGCGCAGGGCCTCGCAATGTGTGTGTTTGTGTGTCCCAGCCTCTTGCAGGCCTGTTAGCATGCAGACGGTGTCAGGTGACAAGAGCCCGCATAGCAGGGTGCAGATGGGAGGCAAGTTGTTCCTGCAGCCGGACTCCAGATCGGTCTAACATTTAAAGAGCAAAAGTAGGTCAGTTATGTTTCAAATTCAACAAACCGGCATTAGAACGCCTGGAAAAAAAATTCAGTGAACTTGTGTGGCTTTTGACATTAACGCCAAAAACAAAATTAGCTGACTGTCATTCATCATATTAATTGACTTGACTTGAGACTTGAGTCCACTCAAGTCCACTTGAGTAACAGCAGAAAGGACACGCACCAGCAAATACAAATAGACGGTGTGGACATTGAAAAGGTGAATGAAAATAAATTTCTGGGGATCACAATAGATGAAAATATGAGCTGGTAACCTCATATTACAAATATACAACATAAGGTGGCCAGAAATATTTCGATATTGAACAAAGCAAAAGAGAAATCACTCCACACTCTTTATTGCTCTCTGGTTCTACCATATCTTACTTATTGTGTGGAAATATGGGCTAATAACTATAAAAGCAATCTCCACTCGCTAAATGTACTGCAAAAAAGGTCAGTAAGGATAATTCATAATGCCGCCTACAGAGAACATACTAACTCCTTATTTCTAAAATCACAAATACTTCAACTTGCTGATATAGTTCATCTTCAAACAGCTAAAATAATGCATAAGGCTAAAAACAACCAATTAGCTAAAAATGTCATCCAATACTTCTCTAAGAGAGGAGAAATATGATCTCAGGGAAGAAGTACATTTGAAACACTTCTATGCTAGGACTACGTTAAAAAGCCATAGCATTTCAGTATGTGGAATCAAACTATGGAATGGATTGAGTAAGGACCTCAAACAATGCACAACGATGAGCCAATTCAAAAAACAATACAAGCAGTTGATGTTTGCTAAATACAAGGATGAAGAGTCTTGAACCAGTCATGATGTGCTATATATATCACTATATTGACACTTACTATGGTACACATTATGTCATTGGACGGTCATATCACCTCGTACTTTGGTACGAGGTACATTATTGAAAAAAAAAATCTTAAACTGTATTATAGAAAGCAGGAAGTGAACAAATGTAACAGTTACTGATTGTAAAAGTACCAGATGGAGGGGTAGGATTTAATAAGCTTTGCTTCTTCCTACTCCTTTTGGACATGTGGAACTGTGAACTGATTATGTGATGCATTCAATTGTAATCTGATGCATGTTCAAATGAAATAAAACCATTACCATTACCACTAGAGGCCATGAACAGTGGAGAAGGTGAGCTGCATGTCACTCAAACAAAGAAGACAGAACATGACGGGAAATCACAACTGCAAGGCCTTGTTTGTCGTGCCCCATATGTTTCGTATAAACTGTTTTCAGACAGTCCCTGCAGCAGGACCATTAAGACAAATTATTGCCTATTCAGAGTTTCCTGGTGATTAATTAATTCCTGATGAAAGCCTGGAATTCCTGCATTTCATTATCGTATTCAAGACATGTAACATTGCAGCAGGAAAACAAGTACATCTTAATAACTACAAATGAATCTTTTTAGACAGTTATACTTGGGGAATCCTTCACAGCTCTATCAAAACCTACATTTGTCTTCATGAAGAAGAATTCTGGCACCTTGGAATACATAATCACTTCTCTGCTATCACTTTGCGGCAAAGATATGACACCAGAAGAGCTAGTGCACGTGTATGCACACATACCGACATACACCTCCAGGCTGTTCTGCTTCTCATTAACACTGCACTGAAGTTCACAGCGCATGCATACAAAAGGTATGCACACACACAAAGTTAAGAAAGCTCACATGTCACAAACTTAACATCTTTCCAATATCAGAGTGCACATCGTTACATATTTGATACATTTCTTTGCCTGTGACGCTCACTACCAAACTTTCTCAAGCACCCATGGCACTGCCAGCTCAGCCTCCAAGTTCTGTCGCTCAAAGCCACACCATAAATGGAGCACAGCATCGGGGTGGTCAAGCACTTAGTGGGACGGTCCCACGAAAACGACAAGTCATAGATTCTGGCCGAGCAGCGGCTGATATGAACATGTGTAGCCACGCTAAGTGGGTGGCGCTGACAGCCAACACAGCACAATTGGATAATAATCCAGTGGATGACTTTTTAAATGGGCCCAAATGGCCTCTAAGCACAGAATGGTTGCTCCAATCCGTGAGTAAGGAACATGCTGAAAGTGTGGCATGTCATCTTTACTGATTCAGAGGTGTGAGATCCAATCACATATCAATTCCGAGTTTGTGTACGGTCATCCCTCGCCATTTCATGCTTCAAATTTCACAATTTCATTTTAGCACGGTCATGTCGTTTCGTGGTTGAATATTATTAACCATCGCTGTTAAATGTACATTTAACATTTAACAATGTACATACAAAATGTACATTTAAGTAAATTCATTCATTCATTCATTTTCTACCGCTTTTTCCTCACGAGGGTCGCGGGGGTGCTGGAGCCTATCCCAGCTGTCTTCGGGCGGGAGGCGGGGTACACCCTGGACTGGTCGCCAGCCAATCACAGGGCACATATAAACAAACAACCATTCACACTCACATTCATACCTATGGACAATTTGGAGTCGCCAATTAACCTAGCATGTTTTTGGAATGTGGGAGGAAACCGGAGTACCGGGAGAAAACCCACGCATGCACGGGGAGAACATGCAAACTCCACACACAGATGGCCGCGGATGGAATTGAACCCTGGTCTCCTAGCTGTGAGGTCTGCGCGCTCACCACTAGACCGCCGTGCCGCCCCATTTAAGTAAATGTTATATATTTTTGCCTAAATTAAGCATTTAAGCATAAAAAGTAACTAAAACATCAATAGATGTTACTGTCATGTTAGGTGAGACACACAAGCACCAAACTTGATCGCTGGAACAACAACCTTTTATTGCAGGTTTAAATTACGTCACACAAGCCCAATAATCAGTAGTAAAAACATGGGTTACTTCTCTACACGGAATGCTGTACATGTACTACGCTCTTATTTTGGTAGGCTGTACTTCCTGCTAGGGAGTAATTGGAGCATGAAGCATTAGTAGGGTTTTATTAGTCCAGCATTAGCATGTTGATGGCGCTGGTACATTGTTGTCATTGCTTCACTCACTCTTGCTGTCATACACGTTTTGTCTCATTCTCCAGGACTTCCGTGTTTATGCTAGACTAAGAACTAAGACTAAAACCGGCTGCATGCTTAGTAGTGATGTAAACATCGTCGTGAACATGGATAAAGATCTTATGAAATGCAGGGTGATAACTAAGGAACTCGTCTATAGAGTGATTACCTCCTGTATTGTGTAACACCGTATTGACAAGGTTTATACTGGACGACTGCTTAGTACCTTGAGTGTCACAAACATTGCACTTTTTTATTAGAATTTTGGCCATCTTCCACAATTCTGATGTGAGACATGAACACACGTCCTTCTCCGCATTTTATAATTCTAATTTACTTTTACAGTAGTAAAGTACCAACTCCCTGTCAATATTGCAGAAACACTCCCAGAAATCTTTTCTAATATATGTGAGGGACTTTTGGCATTCGGAGAAACTTGCTGAAGCATCCATAATTTAAGCCAGGAAGTGCCAACTTCAGTTTCCATTCAATTGAAAACCACGAAAATGCCAGGCGCATGTTTATTTTTTTTCCTTCTTTAAGTGTGACAGTTGAGATAAGTTCCACTGCACTCCTACGAGGAACTGTGGCTGGTTCAAGATATAGGCAGGGATGGTGAGGATTGATGGGAGTCGTGGAGGAGGGGTTATAAGAGCCTAAAATTGGGCTCTAATCCGCATGGGCTCAAGTGAAGGTGCCGGGTTGGCGTGCTGGTCTGTCAACATCCTCCAACCTTTCCCCGCCATCCTTGGCCTTCCTTCATTCGCACATTCCTCAGATAAAATGGCAGGTAGGAGAAATCAAGAGGACTCTGCAAGGGGGGGGGGGCGACAAGGCCAGAAAGAGGAGTTGTGTCGGGTAAAGACCGCCATCGAGGCCCTGATAAGCGTATCTGCCACTCTTGTGTGTGCCAGACAAAACCCATTTGTTTTTCATCTGTTCCCCTGATTTGGGCCTGACAGGTCAGGGTGTGGAGAAGCAGCGACAAGAGTGATGGAGGCAAAGACAGGGTAAGACCGAGAAGAATCCTTTGGTCAGTGAGAAATGTGGATTACAATCAAGTAGACCTCCACCAAAGACTGATGACCATATTTATCGGGACTGCAAAAATCCTTGGCCAATTTTGCCCAGTATTTCAAATTACGCTATTAATCTAATCTATTTTGGTTGCACAATTTGCCTCTTCTTATACTATGTTCTGTGTGTTGAGAATGTCTGTTGACAGTTACAAATAAAGAATAATCCTGCCGTCTGTCCTTATTTCACTCGGATTTTGCACAATGTCAGCGGCCCAGTGTTGTGATGAGATTCCGCTACGATTGAGGAGTCCACTTCCCCGCACGATGACAGCGTTTTAATCACATTATGTCAATTTAACTATACGATTCAGCGTTAGCGCTGGGGTCTGACATTCAGTGTTTAAACAGCAAATTCTGTTTTTATTGGCCAATTCCGCCACTCTGAACTGTATTGCATATTGCAGTATTTCATTCATTCATTCATTTTCTACCGCTTTTTCCTCACAAGGGTCGCGGGGGTGCTGGAGCCTATCCCAGCTGTCTTCGGGCGAGAGGCGGGGTACACCCTGGACTGGTCGACAGCCAATCACAGGGCACATATAGACAAACAACCATTCACACTCACATTCATACCTATGGACAATTTTTGGAGTCGCCAATTAACCTAGCATGTTTTTGGAATGTGGGAGGAAACCGGAGTACCCGGAGAAAACCCACGCATGCACGGGGAGAACATGCAAACTCCACACAGAGATGGTCGAGGGTGGAATTTAACTCGGGTCTCCTAGCTATGAGGCATGGTGCTAACCACTCGTCCACCATGCAGCCAAAATATAATTTATTCATTCATTCGTTCATTTTCTACTGCTTTTCCTCACGAGGGTCGCGGGGGGTGCTGGAGCCTATCCCAGCTGTCTTCGGGCGAGAGGCGGGGTACACCCTGGACTGGTCGACAGCCAATCACAGGGCACATATAGACAAAAAACCATTCACACTCACATTCATACCTATGGACAATTTTTGGAGTCGCCAATTAACCTAGTATGTTTTTTGGAATGTGGGAGGAAACCGGAGTCCCCGGAGATAACCCACGCATGCACGGGGAGAACATGCAAACTCCACACAGGGATGGCCAAGGGTGGAACTGAACCCTGGTCTCCTAGCTGTGAGGTCTGCGCGCTAACCACTAGACCGCCGTGCCGCCCTATTGCAGTATTTGTTTTGGGAAATATTGGATAATGGTAAGAAAACCAATAAGGAAATGTAAGTAAATGTAACCTGAGGACAGACCAAAGTGTTAAAACCACAGGTGAATGTTTGAATGCACATGGATTAAAAGGTAATTGTATAAATCATCAGATTTCGAGGCACACAGCAGTCCTGAAAAGCAGAATAATATTCAAAGAATGTCTACAAGTGACTGCCGAGGAAGCGGACAAAGAAGAAGAAATATCAGTACAGTATGTGTGGTCCAGTAATGGCAGTGCCTGGCACCATTACACCACGAGTGTGTTGTAGCAGGTGACGAACGGCTGGGGGCTGGTGGTTGAGGGGGGGGGCTGATTTTCCCCACTAAGAAAATGCATGCACGTCACAGTATGGAGAAGCACTTAGGATAAAAGCTGGCTGAATGTTTCAGGAGAACAAAAGAAGAAGAAGAAGGGACAGGCGGAGAACACATCTGTTTCATGGAAAATGGACTCTCCTTCTGGGTTCTTCCCTTCATCGTGTTCTGTGTTGGTGTAGGTCTCTCATCCCTCATAATCCTTTCCTCAAACACAGATGAGTAAGTCCTGACACATCGCCACATTGCACGACTTGGCCCTGCCTGTTGGGGATTTACTTCTTAAATAAACCCCCCACCGCCACACACACACACAAAGAAATTAAATGCACACTGATACAGTATCTCGTACTAGGCGCCTCATCTGGATGCTTTTCAATACAACACGCAATAATGCAATTTAGTGTGGTTTATTATTGTAAAATTGTAAATTGTAAAAAAAAAAAACACAATTCTCTAAAGAGCGAAAACATATGCTTTGTTTTTATTCCCCAGGAGGAACTTAAAGAGGAACTGTACTTCATCATTCACAATCCTTATGTGAAACATGAACACATATTTCTTTCCCTTTTCTGTGCATTATAACACAAGAAAACGAGTTAATATGAGCTATCTAAAGAGCGACAACATATGCTTTGTTTTTATTCCCCAGGAGGAACTTAAAGAGGAACTGTACTTCTTTGGAATTTTGCCCATCATTCACAATCCTTATGTGAAACATGAACACATATTTCTTTCCCTTTTCTGTGCATTATAACACAAGAAAACGAGTTAATATGAGCTAGCTAACAACGAACATCATGTAAAATACCTATTTTGACGTTAAATCCTCGACAAAAAAAAAAAACCCTCCAAAAAACTCAATTTACATGTGCTGGAAGACACAGCCATCCGAAAGAGAGCGGACATTATAAGTGTTGTTGCTGTATCCATGCTGATGTTGTTGACGGAGCTAGCATCAATATGTGTATCAATGTCCCTGAGGAAAAACGTTCCGGTAGTGTTTTAAATCCTGAAAATACAGCAAGATACTGCAACTATTACATGTCATCATCATTGTTGTTTTGTTTTTTTTAACATCGCTTCATTGTCAATAGGTGAGGTGCATTGTTAGCTAGCTTACTAACTCGTTTTCTCATGTTATAATGCAAGGAAAAGGCAAAGAAATATGTGTTCATGTTTTACATAAGGATTGTAAATGATGGGCAAAATTCCCCAAAAAAAGTGCAGTTCCCCTTTAAGAAGTAGTATTTTCTACTTTGACCAGTCATCTGCTGCAGATTACAGTACTTAAGTTAAATCTGGAGTCACACAAATGAAACAACCACTGCAAGATTTCCATTTAACATTTAACTTTCATTTATGGTAATTTTTTCAGCATCAGGAGCAATACAATACAGGAAAATGGAGTGCAATGCTTGGCTGTGACCAGCAGAGGTGCTGTTGAATCAATCTCGACTAAACAAGAAGTCAGTTATGGAAACTGGGCATAAAACAAAACCCAACAACTACTGTATTTACTGATATATGAGTTGCACTTTTTTCATAGTTTTAGTTAGTGGTAAGCGCGCGGGCCACACAACTAGGAGACCTGAGTTCAATTCCAACCTCAGCATCTCTGTGTGTGGAGTTTGCATGTTCTCCCCGTGCATGCGTGGGTTTTCTCCGGGTACTCCAGCTTCCTCCTACATTCCAAAAACATGCTACATATACAATACATTCTAATAGGCTTGTGTCTGTAATTCTAATTTTTGAATACAAAAATGAAGTTTTGGTGGTTGTTTGATGCGTTTCTACACACTGAGATGTGTCCTGGTGTCATGTCACTTATTAAAAGTGTGTAAAGGTGTAAATGGCAATCAAGTGTACATTCTTGAAGAATAGAGCCTGCTATGGAAATGAGCTTTGTGCAGTCACACGGTGTTTAACAGTGTGAACCTGCAATGTCACACTACCTGACGAATTTAATTAGCGTTCTTCTCTGTGGAAATGACATATCAGCTGAGCGTTTTTTTTTGTTGTTGTTTTTGTTTGTTTTTTCCAGGGCAGAGTGCAAAGTTAAATTCTCATCTTTGTCTTCATGTTCTTCCAAATGTCAAACACAGTTCCGAAGACATCAAATGTCTCCCATGAGGTTTAGGTTTCTCTCTTCCTTCCCTCTTTTTTTTTTCCTCTGTCGGTTTGCAGCTAATGACCGTGCAGCTTGCTGGCACATGGCCCACGTCCATCCATACACACTTATTTGGCCTGGATGTGATGGCTGTGTGGTGGTCTGATGAGCCTATGATGAAGGTGCATGATAATGACCCAATGAAGGTTACTCCAAATACATCCCTATGGTGTGAACCGGTCATGTTTGGGGTTCGGAGAACAATGTACACTTGAATGGGAGAGGAATGTGGCACAGATGTCTTTTGGCTCCCGGACCACATGTACTCACTGGCTCAGACAGCGGGGGAAATTCAGTCTACTTGATATATAGACCATATAAAAACAATATTTACTTTGTTTTTAATTTTTCGCGGCAGGTATAAAACTACTGAAATCTACAACTGCAGCTGTCTGGGTGAAAATTATGACATCGCAGTCCAGAAGTCCAACTTATGGATGTTGTGTGTAGGCTCCAGCACTCAGGAACGAGTCGAAAATTGGTGATAAAAGCGGAATCCAATATCCAAAAGATGTTAAACCAGACCCAATATGGACTAAATAATAACACAGGATTACACAGTGTGTATGTGCCGCCATCTTGCCTAAGTATAGGTCATTTTCAATTCTTTATTAACACAAACAAGGCTGAAATTATATCAAAATAGGTATAAAATTGGTAGCAATGGGCACCCCCGTGTAGTCAGACTGGTACAGTCCTCATCATATGACAGTTTTGTCCTGATGCAACATAAGACAAAGGTATTGATCATTATTGCCTTACAAAAAAACAAGGCAATACTGACTATTACTACTTCAAAAACCTGAACCAGATGAGTCCTACCTCAGCAAAGCTACAACAACAGTGCATTCCGAGAAGAAACACACAAACAACTTCAGCAGGAAGACAATGAGGCCATAATTCTTCCTCCTTAAAAGGACGGGTATTATGACAGCATAGCCATTAGCTAAATGGAGAAAGAGCATAAGCAGCGTTGTAGTATAAATCTGGATCTCTCACCCTGACCTCGTGCAGTCAGGCCCCTAAAGAGTCAAAGTGGTATAATTCCAGACGCCTCGTGGAGGCCTTCCCTCAGTCAGGTCACAGTAAATCTCTTGCTGATCAAGAGCAGGTGACAAAAAGGGAACCTCCTTTTTTTTTTTTTTTTTTTTTTAAGGGAGACAGCTCAAGGACTCGGTTATGAGCAAAACGTGCTCAGCTGGGCGGCTGGTGGTCAAGAGGCCAGTCACATGCTCTGGATTTTGTTGTTTTTGTTTTTTTTTTCTGAACACTACATATTTATGTGACAGCACAAAGAGGGAAAGGAAAAGAATGAAGTGTGGCTTAGAGGCATGCTCGGGGAGTCACACGTGTGGGGGGGCTTACATGACTTCCTCTTGATGCTTTTGAAATAACTAATAAAAAATTAAAAATAAAATAAAATAAAAATAATATAAAATAATAAAATAATATAAAAATTAAAATTGCAACTAACTTAGATTTTGCACTGTTGGTTCTTAAGGAGGTTTTAAGTAGACCTTCAAAATGCAAAAACAAGAAATAGGATTGAGAAAAAAAAACTGAGTAAGCAAATTATTGCAAATAATATCAATAGTTTAAAATAAGAGCATTTAAAAGTCAAAATCTTGGACAAAATGTGGATTTAATGTCATACGGCATCTACCAGAGAACTGTTTTAAAAGCAAAAAAACTTAATCAAAGGCTTTGTGTCCTTCAGCATGACAACATTTCCCGTTTGGACGAAAGCACCAAACATGGGACATTAAAAGGTGGAAGAAAGTTTTATTCTGTGATGAGAAAAATGCAACAGTACAGTGGACGGGGGGTACTTTCATGATCTGAGGTAGTTTTTCCTACAATGGCACAATGGAGCTTCATGTTGTGCAGGGGTGTCAAACGGCATAAATTTACACTGAAAACCCCACATATGCGCTAGTGATTAGCGTTGTGCAGGGGTGTCAAACGACATAAATTTACACTGAAAACCCCACATATGCGCTAGTGATTAGCATTGTGCAGGGGTGTCAAACGGCATAAATTTACACTGAAAACCCCACATATGCGCTAGCGATTAGCGTTAGTGATTTTGAACGATTTTGGAACACCTCAAAATATGGCAAAAGCACTTAAACATCTGATATATAATAACAATAAAATGCAGTCAAAAACTCCCTCAGGTTCTACAAATAACAAGGCAGTCTTAATGGCATTCGACTTCTGGCAAACGTTGGTTTTTGTCTTTAATGACAGCGGTTTTGAAATGTGTTGTTGCCACCTACAGGAGTATTAATATACGACACACGATGTACTTAAAGGAAATTAATTTGGGCATCATTCACGGAAACTGCAGCAACAAAAATGCGCCAACCCAGATGCCTTTCCAACATTACTGGCATAACAAGCAGATCCCACCTGAGATGTTTCTTCCACATAGCACAGTGGAGGGAGGTACTTTCATGATCTGAGGTAATTTTTCCTTCAATGGCACAATGCTTCATGTTGTGCAGGGGTGTGAAACGGCATAAATTTACACTGAAAACCCCACATATGTGCTAGTGATTAGCGTTGTGCAGGGGTGTCAAACGGCATAAATTTACACTGAAAACCCCACATATGCGCTAGTGATTAGCGTTAGTGATTTTGAACGATTTTGAACACCTCAAAATATGGCAAAAGCACTTAAACATCTGATATATAATAACAATAAAATGCAGTCAAAAACTCCCTCAGGTTCTACAAATAACAAGGCAGTCTTAATGGCATTCGACTTCTGGCAAACGTTGGTTTTTGTCTTTAATGACAGCGGTTTTGAGATTTGTTGTTGCCACCTACAGGAGTATTAATATACGACACACAATGTATTTAAAGGAAATAAATTTGGGGATCATTCACTGAAACTACAGCAACAAAAATGCGCCAACCTTCTCGGTTACCTCAATATATCACACATAAAGTTAGACCCAGAAAAATGTCAAATTGAGAAATAAATCTTAATGCGTTAGGAAAAGCCACCAGTGGGTTTTTCCCCACTCTCATCAATCACATCACTTTCCCGGTTCATTCATTCCCGCGTAGTTCCCGCAGCTAAACAGCATTTTATGAGCTTCCATGTAAAAAGGAAATAAAATCTGCATGAATCACCATTCTTGTCTTGGATGTGACAGCATGTATGAATTATATTACCAAATTGGAGTGTAAAACTCCAGCACGGCGGCATTTAAGGCAACCATGAACGCATTTTATAACAAGTACAACATTTTAAACTCCTTAAATGTATGTATTAATCCATCACTGTGTTTAGAGAATGCACTGCGAGTGAGACTTTGACCCGTGACCACGGTTGGCTGTTCTGTCTGAGTGACCACATTGAAACCAACCCAAACAAATATCAGATATTGACCAGTCTTCCGGTCAGTCGATACCATTCGTCTGGATGGGTCACCACACACAGGACTCCCCAGCTTTCAAACAGTGTCAAAGGCAGATGTATTGAATTGTTGTGGTGCATCTCCTCTCATCCAGAGACAGGACAGTACCCCCCTGTGTGCTGACAAAGCAGGACACCCTCTCTCCCACACACACACACACACACACACAAACTTAGATATCTATAGCAAATCATTAAAAAAGACTAATAACATGCATTTCTGTGCAATATCTGATCTCTAAATGCAATATATTAAGTTCTATGTGAAGTACTTCTATAATGCCTCATATTAACTCACGAGCAAGATCTCATAGTGTATAGACTGGTTATATATTTCATCTTATTTCTTATTATCTGCATACTGTAGTTGTATATAACTCTGGGTAAAACTGTTTTTTTGTTAATACTTGGGTTGTTTATATTGTTTATTTTTCTATATTGTGTATTTTTGTACTGCTTAAAATTCCCCACTGAGGGACGAATAAAGGCATATCTTATCTTATCACATACTATAGTATTAATTGGCCCTGTACCCTAGAAACCGCCCATGAATGATACGGGAAAAGGCCGAAATGATACTGTGTCAAAGCCCAGGGCAGTGATACTGATAAAATATAGAGTTTAACCATGTCCAGTATCAGCCCCCGTAGCTGTCCACTCAGAGCGCGCTGCTCTGGTATCGTGCCCATGAAACAACCAATCAGAGAACAGCACACAAGTGCTTAGTGCCTAGTGATTCTCCTGTCACCAAAAAACCCAAACTTGATTAATGGAACTTGTGGATTAATGGTCAGACATTGATAAGATAAGACTGTTGATAAAATATTATTTTTGAAATATTTTTGCAATTATTGTGTTTACACTGTTTAGATATAATACATGTAATAAACTGAACATTTTCTGGAAACAAAATGGTCTTTTGATTAAATAGTATGTGATAATAAGCTCATGATTAAATAGTATGTGATAATAAGATCATCACATGGTTTCTGGCTGATACTGGCACGCGGGGGCATGATACCTGGCCTGATACCAGACAAACCATGTGATAACCTATAATTATCTTCCCATGACATCACATACACTCATGTATTTCCATTCAGCAATTAAAGGGGACCGATTATTCTAATTTTTCATTTCATTTTTAACAGCCCCATATTTCTGCCTGATGCATGGCAAGTTAGATTTCCCTCAAATATGATAAACAATCATTGCTCCATGCTAACTCAGGTGAAAACAGGCGTGGGGCTTGTACCCGGGAATGCCCTGAAACCAAACATTCAGAGCCATCCCAAACTTCTTTCAGGGCTCACTTCCAAATATGCAAACTTCATTATCTGAAACTTTGGCATCGTTTAAAACAATAATACAACAACATTTATATGCCAGAAAAGTGGAAAAACATAATAGGTTCCCTTTAAAGTCAATCCAAAGTGGTCATTTTGGCTGAAAAATTACATGACTCAGAATTTCTGGAAATTTCCTGGTGCCCATGCTGGAAAAAAAATAACACATATCCGTATTCCTAATCTCATGAGAAATATACTTGAGGAATAGAGATTTTCAGAGATAACTTAGATTGTGTTGTGTGTGGAAATCCAGGCTCCAGACAATAGTCTTATCCCTCATTTAGCACAAAGCCCATTCAGTCAGCTCTTTCATCTGCGCAAACACTGCAGGGGGAGGCAAAAACATTTGATGTCGTCAAAGTTAATCTTCCAACAGTTGACGGGGTCCTCCCAATAATTTTTAACCTTGTGTGAATAGATCTATTGTCTTGAATTATTGTGACACAAGGACCAATCAATTTGTTGTGGGTTTAAACATATTACTACATCTGAATATACTTATGGAAAAATAATTAAGCCACCCTTGTTTGTTCAGTTTATTGATCCATTTTAATACCCGGTACAACTAAAGGTACATCCTTTTTCTATACCGCTTATCCTCAGTAGGGTGGCAGGGGTATGCTGGAGCCTATCCCAGCTGACTTTGGGCGAGAGGCGTGGTACATATTCCATATTCCATTCATTAATATTGAATTCTACTTTGTGGGAATTCAGTTATCATTTTGGATCTTGAACCATTCATTCATTCATTTTCTACCGCTTTTTTCCTCACGAGGGTCACGGGGGTGCTGGAGCCTATCCCAGCTGCTTCGGGCGAGAGGCAGGGTACACCCTGGACTGGTCGCCAGCCAATCACAGGGCACATATAGACAAACAACCATTCACACTCACATTCATACATTCAATGGACAATTTGGAGAAAACCCACGCATGCAAAGTCCACACAGAGATGGCCGAGGGTGGAATTGAACCCTGGTCTCCTAGCTGTGAGGTCTGCGCGCTAACCACTGGACCGATCTGGAACCAATTAACCACAATAAACAAGGGATGAGTGTAATGTTAAATTTTTAGTTATTTGACTTCGACTTTTGTAAAAGTAACAACGCAAAACTGTAAGGGGGGTATTTGGGGCAAATTGTTTTTTTTTTTCCCCAACCAAAAACTGTAACAACACAACTACCAGCTAGCATACGCTACCAATCGGGTACTTCATTGACTCGAAGTTGCACCAGTGAGCCTGTGAAACTTGGATGAGTACTACCCAGAGTCGGTAAGTGAATCGTTCGTTTTGTCAAGCCTGCGATACAACTTGGGTAGGAAGGGGAAAGGAAAGGACCAGATCTGTTGCTTTTTTCCACAAAGGCAGTTAGAGTAACAGTTGTACAATTAGCTAGCTAGCTAGCTTGGAAAGTTGTATACTGACTTTATGTCTGTACGTGTTTTCCACCTACATGGTGGTATAGATGAAATTGATGAAGATAAAAACTATTGTACAATTAGCTAGCTAGCTAGCTTGGAAAGTTGCAAACTGACTTTATGTCTGTAGGATACTGTACGTGTTTTCCACCTACATGGTAGTATAGATGAAATTGATGTGGGAAAAACTATTGTACAATTAGCTAGCTAGCTAGCTTGGAAAGTTGCATACTGACTTTATGTTTGTAAGATACTGTACGTGTTTTCCACCTACATGGTAGTATAGATGAAATTGATGGGGGAAAAACTATTGTACAATTAGCTAGCTTGCTAGCTTGGAAAGTTGCATACTGACTTTATGTCTGTAGGATACTGTACGTGTTTTCCACCTACATGGTGATATAGATTTCCACCTACACGTACGTGTTTTCCACCTACATGGTGGTATAGATGAAATTGATGGGGGGAAAAAAACTACTTCAATCATAACAATCTTATGGATATTCCAACTGATATCCCAGAAACAGACGCACATTGTCGACTTTAAATGAGGCAACGCATTCATGTACCTCGGAGAAACCCGACACCTGCATTGCATGGCCTGACAAACTGTTGATAAGGGCATACGTGTAAGTTATTAAAGGGCATGAAGTCAACAGACATGCGGAACTCGACTCCTGCAGCCGTGGGATCGCACGGGGAGCAGCGGTGCCACCCGATCCCCGTGCCGTGGAGCCTCACTGCTGTAAATCAAGAGGCATCCGAGATGTTAACGTTTGTGAGACGACGCCACAACAGACAGGAACGATGATGTGTGTCTCTGATAACACATGCATTCATAAAGGTCTCACACACACACACACACACACACTTTTGGCGCAGTGTTCCCACTCGTCTCACAATAGAGCCCCACAAACAATTGAACAAGGAGAGATCACAGAAGGACTGACATAGCTGTGTAGACACTAATTAGGCACACTGGCCATACCACAATGGGCCTTTTCTTGGCCTCTATGCACAAACCACACAGCATAACACACGCTCATAGGATGGCTATCATGTTCGGGATCGCTGCCATGTTTTCAAAGATACCCTCTTTGATCAGGGGTGAGAAGTTCCCGGCCCCCGATGTTAAAAAAGAAATGAGACAAGCAGGTTTTCTTTTCTTTTTTTTCTTTTTTTTCCAGGAGGTTGCCCTGTTTGTTCGAGTGTGTGACAGTCGCAGTGTGAATGGAGGATGCTGTGTTTTGTTCCGTCTCTGTATGATCGGGTGTTTTGTTTGCTGGGTGACATTTAGACAATGGTGACAGGGCGGGTTGGAAGGGGGGTGAGGGGGGGGGCATGTCGGTGGCGATCATATGAGCAACGTCTGAAGCTTTTGTGAACGGATGAAGAGGGTCAGGAGGTCAAGACCGGTCAACGCGGACAAGAAAATATAGTGAGGAGGAAACGGTAATTCCTGGCTGTTGGTTTTCCAATTATTGTAGGAATGTTCCAATTACATATGATATGCTAGTGTTATGGATTTCTTTTTTTGGCACGAAAACAGCATTGCTGCAATTACAAAAAAAAGTTCAAGAATTGAAAAAAAAAGGCAAGCATCAAATTTATCTGTGGCAGTCCGAATGCATTTGTGGCGGCTCGTCATTAAATGTGTGGGAAACATTTATGGAATTGTTCTTACAGTAGGAACAACCCGGATACCAGTTCAAATTGACCATCAAGAACACACACACACACACAGATCAACAAAACGGCAGCAGGCATTAGATTATAGCTTAGCACCCCAGTCAAAATAGATCCACTAGACATACACAATAGATCAGACATGCACAATAACTAGTTCCAGCACGAGCGGCGGATGGATATACACTGTGCAGTGTATGCCTCATCTCTATGAATATAGTGTGATCCTATTCCGGAGCGGACCCTCCCCTATTAATTCCATTTTTGCATTATGACTCTAAAATGTAAGACAAGGCTAAGGCTATTCTGGTGATTTTTTTTCTCCCAAATTCCCATGTAACTCCACAATTGACCATACTATGCTGAATATCCTTTATCCCTGGCCGCCCATTTTCTCTCAGTGATGAGAAATTAACCCCAGTTGATCACTAAGAGCATCCCTGAGCCCTAAGCTTGGCCTTTATCCACCCAATTTGAGCACCTCATTAAACAGGCCTTACACCTTTCCCAAAATAGACAGTTTCCATAGATAGTCAATAAAATGAACTCCCTCCCCTGCTGCTTTGGGCCAGACGGGACACTGGTTTCAGTTTCAGTTGCCTTGAAGGAGCATTTCTGACCTCCAGCGCTGTAGACACCGTTTAGTAAAATGAGCTGAATAGAACCGCATTTCCGAAGGAGTGTTTTACTGCATGTAAAATATGAGGTGTTGATGTTGTGTGGTTGAGAGAAACGGAAATGAAAGGCAGAGAGTCTTTCTTTCGTATTTTGGGGGGGTTCGTTTTCCCATCAATTTCACTTGAGTCGCCCTAAAAGGTCCATTAAAGGGAGTCCGGTAGAAAAGACACAGAGGGCGAGGTGACATCCATCACCTTCGTAGCTTCGAAACCAGGCAATGCAAAGCCCAAAGAAAAGTAGTGAAAGAAAGGTGGTCAAGTTGAGTGTGCCCACAGGAAAATCACTGTCTTTTGAGTAAAATCCTATCAATGTCACAAAGGTTACGCTCCCTCAAGATAACCCGCAGCGTTGCTGTGAGCTCGGTCGCATTTTTCTACTCCTCTCTCTCTTTTTTGTGATTAGATGTCAGCAGAATTTTCTTTGGTGCACAGACGACGGCTTTCATGTCAGAGCTTTCTCATGGTCTCCCCGCACTATCGAGTTGCTCATTCAAACGCCACACAAAGTACGAAGCAAAGTACACAATGTCTGTTTGTAGTTTAGTCTGGTAAAATGTGCATCCGTAATGCATGTGAACACAAAGCTGTACGTCTGGAACTCGAACAAATACAGTAGACGAGGATGCCTTAAAGTAAAAAACGGTACAATACGTCACATTTAAATGATGAAGTAGAACTTTGGAAGCTTTAACAAACTGGGGAACATCTCTGAAACCAAAATCCTCTGGTACTGAGGTGGAGATTCTCCATTCCTGACAAAGATGGGACTGTGGTATAGTGGGTCGGACCTACATTATCATGTACTGTGTACATTTCTCTTTCGCTGTAAACACCCCCACATGGTTAGCATTTGTGTCCTTCAAGGCTACACTCACTGATGTTTTATTAAAGGTTTTTCACTAAATAAACATGTCTGTGAGTGAATACCTCTGCCAAGACTTACAACCAAGGATATTTTAGTGTTCTAAAACATGCATGCAGATTTACTATACGTAGTTCATAAACACTCCTTTGTCTTGCTATTTTTATAGTAATATTCTGCAACATACCATATTAAAACATCTGTTCATGCAAACATTCACTAGTTATCAAGAGTCGGCAGACATGATATTACTTTAAGGTGCTTAGAATGCTAATTTGCAGAAAAGACCCCATGGTAGGGTATGTAAATGAACACTGTTACTATGTTTACCAACTGACGACGCAGCATCAGGAACAACTGGAGGGCCAGTATCTTGCTCAATTATACTTCTACATGGTTACGGGAGGAAGGAGGATCGAACCAGCGACCTTCAGAATGAAATGCCAAACAGAAAGGACACCATGTTTGGGTATGTCAATGAACTTTGACATTTTGAACACATTTACCTACTGATGACACGGCATCAGGAGCAACTGGGCATCCATCATTTTCCTCAAGTACACTTCTCCACGGCCATTCAAGGGTAGAGGATTGAACCAGCAACCTTCAGGATGCAATGCCAATCAGCCGAAAGGACGCCAAGGTAGGGTATGTCAATGAACTTTGACATTTTAAACACATTTACCTACTGATGACATGGCATCAGGAGCAACTGGGCATCCTGCATTTTCCTCAAAGATACTTCTACATGGACAGAGGATTGAACCAGCAACCTTCAGGATGGAATGCCAAACAGCCGCAAGGACACCATGTTAGGGTATGTCAATGAATTTTTACATTTAGAACACATTTATCTACTGATGACATGGCATCAGGAGCAACTGGGCATCCTGCATTTTCCTCAAGTACACTTCTCCAAAGCCATTCGAGGATAGATGATTGAACCAGCAACCTTCAGGATGGAATGCCAGAAACTTCCTGTGTTTGTCCCACAGGGGGGGGTATTTCCCTTACACTTCATCACTATACTTTTTAGAAATGTTTTCATGAGGCTTGCATCATTCTGTCCCAGCACTCTGCTACTACATTGTGATAAATAAGGCACAGATGTTGCTTTATTTATTAAATGAGTACTTAGAGAAGAGAGGAAAGGGAGATAGAAGGGCTTAACGATTTGAATATGTGGATATGGACATTTTAAGTATGTGACTGACCCACATTGTTATTAATGGAATAGGATTTTATTCCTATTTACAGTACATTGTTGTTGTTTTTTTTTTTTTTTTTGCCTCTGCCAAATCTCTGAACTGATTGACTGGACTCTTTGGTGCTCCTTCACCGATGACGACATTTGTGGCCGTCCTAAAGACTTTTTAATGCAGTGTTGTTGTGGGTTTGCATTCAAAGCGGTGCTTGAAATGTAAATGGGAATGTGATTTACCATGGGAACTTCATGGCATTCTTCTTCTTTTAAAAGCACCGTGAAAGGAACCGGACTTGGGCCAGATGAAACTAACAGTGCAGTCTCGCGGCCAAGAAGCGGCAGCGGGGAAGCTAAACGAAGAGCCACCATATAAATCTTGGCTTTAAAAGGGCGCGGCGGCAATGCGGCTATCGCACACACACGCATGCAGATGCATGCACATGTAGCTGTTTACTGCTGATATGTTCATGCTTGATTGGAGTACACTGCGGTGCCAGAATTCCCACACCATGCCCAGTTATCCTGAAGAGGACATCATAAAACTTGTCTAAATATGGAGGCCGGAGCAAAAACACCAGGGGAGGTGTGTAACTAAACATGAGTCTTTCTGCCGGTCAGCATGTGTATGTGTAAGCATGCGTGAAATGTGTGTGTGTGTGTGTGTGTGTGTGTGTGTGTGTGTGTGAGACAGAGAGCAAGAAGAGGGAGAGAGAGCAAACAGCGCAAGTGTCAAATCCAAACAGCCATCCCAGCACTAATGTGCACCCAAGGCAGGGATGTCAATGGCCAATGGGGGAGAAGAGTGAGAGTAGACTCAGGTGAGTAGACTAAACTAGCAATGGAGGGGCCGGCAGAAGCGGAGGTCATCTGACGACTGGAGAAGTGTCGAGCAGCGGGTGATGAAGAGGTGAGGAAGGACAAATCAGTAATGTGATGTTGGCGAAAGCCAAGGGACGAAAGGTGTCACGGAAGGGGGGAGGGGGGGGCTCTTACTACAAAGCTAAAGAGGGTCTGCCTCAGTCTTCCAAGTGTATTTCTGTACTGACAAAATAAACATTTGACAATATGTCTTTGAATGCGGGCTGCACGGCAGGAAGTGGTTAGCGCCCAGGCCACACAACTAGGAGACACAAGTTCGATTCCACCCTCGGGTTTGCATGTTCTCCCTGTGCATGTTCCCAGCCCCCATTTCTCCGGGTACTCCGGTTTGTAGGTCTGAATTTGGCACCCCGAGTAAGAATGGTTGTGTCATTTGTGCTACATTTGTGCTACATAAAATACTGACCAATATGAAGCTTTTAAGTGTGAAAGAGAACTACAATTAATTGGTAGTAATGTATAGTAAATGTTATAGTGGTTAGCATTGCATGTATGTTCTAGGATTTTGGATCAACATTTGCAATAAAATGTCATTATTAGGGTTTTCTGCGGGTACTCCAAAAACATGCTAGGTTAATTGGCAACTCCAAATTGTCCATAAGTATGAATGTGAGTGTGAATGGTTGTTTGTCTATATGTGCCCTGTGATTGGCTGGCGACCAGTCCAGGGTGTACCCCGCCTCTCCCCCGAAGACAGCTTGGATAGGCCCCAGCACCCCCCGCGACCCTCGTGAGGAAACGCGGTAGAAAATGAATGAATGAATAAATTATATTTCGGCTGCATGGTGTGCGAGGGGTTAGCACCAGGCCTCATAGCTAGGAGACCCGAGTTAAATTCCACCCTCAGCCATCTCTGTGTGGAGTTTGCATGTTCTCCCTGTGCATGCGTGGGTTTTCTTCGGGGACTCCGGTTTCCTCCCACATTCCAAAAACATGCTAGGTTAATTGGCCACTCCAAATTGTCCATAGGTATGAATGTGAGTGTGAATGGTTGTTTGTCTATATGTGCCCTGTGATTGGCTGGCGACCAGTCCAGGGTGTACCCCGCTTCTTGCCCTTCTTGCCCATCATTCAACTGCAAAGCCACGCATACTTCCATGTAAACTGTATTGAATGGCTGCACACTGACAGTCTTTTTCTAAGTGTTGCATTGAAATAAGCATAAAACTGACATGTTTTTTTTTATATATATCATGTTTGTGTGGTGCACTTTAGGGTTTTTGTCACACCATGTTTGTGGATTGTGTTGCATTTGTGCAAAGATGTCATGCAATGATGATGTACAAACATCCGTGTTATCATGTTGACTGCACAATGCCGCCTACGTATACTGTGTATAGTGGATCCCCCACCCTGCAAACTAGTTTTTTTTTATCACAGAAATTAATTATTATATTTCTAAATATGTACTAACACAGGTAGATGTACCACAAAAATGTTTATGTCTGTAATGAATGATAATGTAAGTACATTATCATTCATTACTGCTGAGTTTTAATGCATTTAATAAGCATCTGAGGTATGTTTGGGGCTTAAGGGCTGCAAGTGAACCAATTTAAGAAAGAAGGTGACAACAGTCACTTTTATTGCAAATGTTGCTCAGTGGAGACCGTTAACGTCGGGCTAGCAGGTTGGTTTGGAGGAGTAGGAGCGAACCGTGTGTTAAAAATATGTCCGTCTCGTGGATTTTAGCTATTTGCTGGTAGGCGTTGTAACGTAACGTAGGATTCGATTTCCTCCTTTGGGCGCTGCCCTCATTCCCCAGCCCAGTCAGGACACGCTATCTGCAGGCCACAGCCAAACACCCGCAGGGAGCGAGGTCATCCTTCCCCACACATTGTACAGTTTGATTCCCGCCTCCCACTTAACCCTGCCTACAATCACAAATATGCCTCCCGCTGCCCGGAGACTCAAACAAACACGGTGAGGAAATGCGAATAAATGTTGAGATGCAAAGCAAAAAAAACGGATGCTGAAGCCGGCAGCTGAAGGGATGCTGGTGATGCACCACAACACATAATTCCACACACACACACACACTTAGGTCTGCGGCACAACGAGGTGTCACAGCCTGTTAGAGGCCTTTGGCTGGACGCAACCAAAGAACAAGCTGGACAAAAGCATTGCCTGTCTCCCCTCATTAAGTGATTTAGGATCCTGTGTTCCCCCTACTCCTTTCATCACCATCCAAAGTGAACACACTTAAAAAGCTCAAGAAGAATGCCAGGGCCCACTGACATGAATGGGGTGAAGAGGGGCAGGAAAGCCAAGTTTATGGTGGAGGACCATGGTATAAATCAGAGGTACGCCGGCCATGCCTATTAGCCAGCATTCAGATTAAGGAGGGAAATACCGGGGTACGCTAGATGCTTGGCTCTCGGGTGGGAAACAGCAGCCACTTAATCCATTAACATTTCTTCCTCCACAGAAGAAACGACCCTTTCCCATGAACGTTTGCTTCAGCTGAGCTCTGCCATTTTGATGTTACAGTCGAACTGGGACATGATGGAAGGCTGAAGTGGGGGGGTGTGATGGAATATCAGCGTTACATCCAGAAAGCATGGGTTTGCTCGGACTGTCGCCAAGCAGAACTACAGGGTGGAGGGGGTTAAAGCGGGCTATCGTATATCACACACTTTGGAGGATTTGCAATGAAAACTCTGTTACTGCATGTGTTGGCTTAGTAAGTGGAGGGTGCAACCACAAAATTCTGCAGCTGTTGCACACACAACTCAATCTCCGCCATTAAAACCTATTAGCTTGGAACAAAACGATCCATTATGAATGTTCTTTTTTGCAACACGACTCCGGGTTCATGCCAGTTAGGACACAGGAATCGACTCCATCGTCCCGAGTCTGAAGGAATTGCAGCATCTCAAGCAGAATATTCAATTTCCATACTGTTTGGCCAGTAGGGGGTGCTTACTGAGTTGATGCATACACACAGCCAATGACTGGAGGGCAACTTCATTCATTCATTCTCTGACACTATCAGGTGCTGGAGCCTATCCCAGCTGTCTTCAGGCGAGAGGCGGGGTACACCCTGGACTGGTGCCCCCCTTACTGGGGGCGCATTGTGGGGACATTTTAACGCAATCCCGCATCCACACACATGGCTCACTTCGAAATGTGAAAACCCTTTTCTAGTCGGGAACTAATATTTTCCTGAAACTTACCTATGTTCTACTGCTGATTACTAAAGAACGGAAAAAGGTAGAAACAAGATTTTTTTCTGATGAAAGACTGATGTTTATATAGCCATTGAACACGATACTCTGTGAAAATCTTTTAAAAATTTTTAAAATGTTGCCTAAATTAATCATTCATTCATTCATTCTACCACAGGGGTGCTGGAGCCTATCCCAGCTATCATCGGGCAATAGGCGGGGTACACCCTGGACTGGTCGCCAGCCAATCACAGGGCATATACGTATAGACAAACAACCATTCACACTCACATTCATACCTATGGACAATTTGGAGTCGCTAATTAACCTAGCATGTTTTTGGAATGTGGGAGGAAACCGGAGTACCCGGAGAAAACCCACGCATGCACGGGGAGAACATGCAAACTCCACACAGAGATGGCCGAGGGTGGAATTAAACTTGGGTCTCCTACTGTGAGGCCTGCACGTTAATCACTTGTCCGCCGTGCAGCCGGAGAGCGACTTAACCTACCATAAAAAAAAAATGATGGAGTCAATGATAGAGTCAAGGTGTCCTGTTCTATGCCGCAAAGCACCATAAATATTTGCACATCAGCACTCATTCATAAGTATTCATAACGTGGATACACACTATAAATATTGTGTAGTGGCTCACTATCAAATAGCGAAATAGATCCCTACCTTCCCAGATTACCAGCAAATAAACACATAAAAATGTCGATTTTAGCTTAGCTTCTCTCCTCAATTACCATTGTTCACTCACAACACAAATCACAGCATAGCCTTCAGCCTGGTTGTCAGGCTAGCGCTTAGACCCTAGGTCCCCAAAGTGCGGGGTACACTAATTTTCAGAGCGCAATTAACTGTCACAATCACAAGTGCACTTAAACGCCTCACAGCACAATAAGAACAGAGCAGAAAAGGAGACGGAGCATGAAGTTGTTTATTGCTGTGTGTGCATCATATGAAAAGATAAAGTCATTGTAATGATTATTTGGTGCACTGAGAGTGTTTCATCTTGACGATTTCATTCATATCCGCGTTCCAATCCAGCGGCGTCATCATTAGTTGTATGTATTTTTGTCCTACGGATACTGTTTTATCGTGATCCCCCTTCAATGAGGTATTAAATTAATATGCAAAAAAAAAATGAAATTTAACCCATTCATACGGAAGGATGCCAACATCAAATTGGAATAAAATACAATTTTCTGTTGGTAGATGCATGTTGTACATTTTTCCTGCATTAACATGCATTTTTTTAATATAAATTATGGCTAATTTATGGTGAGTAAGATATTTTTTTTTTTAACCAAAAGCACAAAATTTTTCCAAAAAAAACCAACAACCACGCTAAGGTTACATCGAGTCATTATGCTAAGCCTTAGCTTTCACATCATTGCTGCTTCTCAAATGCTAACATGTTTGATGAGGGATGTGACAGGACGAGCAGCGGATTAAACTCTCATTTGGACCGCATTTGAATGCATCATAGCTTTCACTGGATGGCAGCGCCATTAAAAGAAGGCCTAATTGGAGAGTACGTGTGGTCTGAGGTGTACAGAACTTGCATAATCTCAATGTGGAGAAAAGAAGAGATCCTCTCAGCAGCTTCGGGTCCAATTAGTACGCTATAAAATGTGGAAGCCAAAAAAAGTGTGTTTGGAGGAGGTTTTTTTTTGTTTTGTTTTGTTTTTTTTTCTCCATCTCTCAGCTCCATCTCACAGTGACGGAGAGACAACAGAGTGGGTGTGGCTACGCCCTGCAAACCTCAGGGCCTTTGACATTACACTGCACAAACCATGAGGTCAGAGGAAGGCTGCTTCTTCCCAGACACAAAGGAGTGATTTTTCCACTCACCCCGTGAGATCAGCGACAAATAATGAACTCCGGGGCCTTCTGCTGTCACATTTGGATTCACGCGCGTCAACTCCATTCTGAAGCGGAACAAAAGGGCGGTAGGCCAATGGTGGGCAGGGTCCAGGGTGAGTTTGTTTCATTCTGAGATTTAACATGAAATGCGATTGTATGATATTTTCCACTTCAATATGCAAAATAGCGTTAAAATGAAGACTAGGGAACGGACGTGACGCATGTGCATACTGTATCTTGCTTGACTCATCACTTGGTGGGCGGGGGGGTTGCTCATGAACAACAAAATGGAGGCAGACAGCTCATGCGTGTGAGTATAATCTGGCGACATCTTGATATTTACAGATAAATTTCACCTCAGATTTTTGTTTTTTTAAAAACAGACTCTTTACTCACTTAAAAATTCTATTTGACTTGCATTTACAAACATGCCTTCTGCCTCAGTGCAGACCTGTCAACCCCCCCGATTTCCCTTGGCAACTCCTTCTTTCCTGGCGCCCTCCCATTTGAATTCTATTTAAATTAACCTACAGGAGAAAAAAATGGCATAATTTCCCTTATTTTGCGTCATTTTATGTCAAATTTTCTCTTATCGCAATGCAAAATCTGATAGGCCTCGGCGCCATGTCTGCTTTTAAATATTGTTTTAAAGGTCAAACTGATAACTACGCCTGAAATAATTAATTCATGAATGTTTAATCGATTATCCAATTAATTGACAACTATTTCCGTGTTGGATTGTTATTTTTTTTAGTTAAAAATATAAATATCCTCAGATTTTAGCCTTTGTCAATAGTTTTCAGACTTATTATCTGTGTTTGCTGGACTAAACCACTAACGGTTTGTAGGGGCCTAGGATTTTTTTTTTCCCCGTTGCATTATTTTTTATTTATTTAACACTTATTTTTTACTAGTGTAGTGTTTGCGCTGTTTGGTTGAATACATAAAATGTCTGTTAATTAAATGTAAAAATCCTTGCATTGATTGATGCATATTATTTTTTGTTAAAAATATAAATATCCTCAGATTTGAGCCTTTGTGAATGGTTTTCAGACTTATTATCTGTGTTTGCTGGACTAAACAAGATAGCTTTGGATAAGAGTGATTGACATCTTGCCTCTTTACTGATATGCTGCGGACCAAACCACTAACGGTTTGTAGGGGCCTAGGATTTTTTTTTCCCCCGTTTCATTATTTTTTATTTTTTATTTTTTTTATGCTTATTTTTTTTACTAGTGTAGTGTTTGCGCTTTTTGGTTGAATACATAAAATGTCTGTTAATTAAATGTAAAAATCCTTGCATTGATTGATGCAATACATTCATGGACAATTTTGCCTAGTAATTGAATGGATGTAAATGGATGTAGCCTAACTAACTTTTGGCCCCCATGCTCGTGATTAAGAAAGATGTAACGATCGATGCAATTCCAACGGCATTTGTAAGATATTTTGATGAAAAAAATCCATTCATATTATGTAAACTTCCATGAGATTCCGTGGTGTAAATTCCAATATTTTTATCTGCCAATTCAGCAGATTACGTCCACAAATCAGTTAACATGGTTATTACTTGATTCATCGAAACAACCAGCGACTGAGTTGCCGCCCTACCAATAACAAAAGTTAAAAAAAGTTAAAGTTTAAAAAGTTTACTTCATTATGGTGTATTGTATTTGGCGTAATAATTGATTAGTTATTGAGCATCCTGCAACTGTACTGGCAGGACAGGTCATTTGGTGCTAACCTTGTATAAAATAAACACTAACCCACTCAAGAAAAAAAACCCTCCACTTCTTCTATGTACTTTTTTTGTGAAAAAATTCTGATTTCATCAGAAAAATATATTGTTCTCAAGATATGCCAGACTAACCCTGGTTGCATTCCAGGTACGGACTGCCACCACACTCCCTGTCATCATCTGCTCGGCTAAACCAGAAAGCATTCAGGAACAGCCAGACGGATCAAGCTGCACGAACTGTGACATGAAAAGCTGCACTTCATTCAAAGCATCTCACGGCTGATTAATCACCATTTATGATCAAACAGCTGACTTACAGGATCAGCGTATGTGTCCATGTGTGTTTACCTCCAGTAGTGTGCGTGTATGCGTACAGATATGCACATTAGAGTTGTGTCTTAGATATGCAAGCTTAAACACTTTTTTTTTTTTTTTTTTACAGACAGAAAATTAATTATAAGAAGCTTAAGCTTAGGCACTCCACTGACCAAACCCGTTAATTTCAAAAGGAGAAAACATCCCATTGTCACAGAATGGTCCAAATTCAGTGGTGGAACTGATCCCTTTGTGTCATCGGATGGTGGTGGTTTAACCTTATAAATAATGGTTTGGTGCTTGTGTGTCACACGCACGGACAACCGAGGCCTGGCAGCTACATGGTCATGTTTTTTTTTTGTTTGTTTGTTTTTATTTATTTCATCAAACCACTAAATTGTCTCACTGAGCAGCCTTAATCACAACGCCTGGTCCCGTATGATGGCAGCAGGAGTCAGCAGCAGGATGACAAACCACGAAAGGAGACTATTCTATATACATCTATATATATTCTACATGCATCTTTTTCTCTTTTTCCCATTAAAACGGTGCTTGCTTTATTTTGCTTGTGTGATTACATAATATTTTTTTTTCTTAATTATTTTAATTAATTATTATTAATTATTATAAAATTATTTTACAAATTTTACAGTTTGTCCCTACAGACTGGGCAGTAATATTCATAGAAAATGTTTAATTTAATTCGTAATTAATTGATAAATAAAAATTAAATAATAAATCAAAATTCATTGTGTGTTGCTTCATTATTTAGTATATTTGTAATTAAATAATTAGAATACCTTAAAATATAAATACATTAATACATCAAAATATACTATAGATAAGACAAAATATATTCAATATAAAAAAATAACCTACTTAGGTAATATTCATAGAAAATGTTTAATTTAATTCATAATTAATTGCTAAATAAAAATTAAATAATAAATCAGAAGTCATTGTGTGTTACTTCATTATTTAGTATATTTGTAATTAAATAATTAGAATACCTTAAAATATCAAAATATACTATAAATAAGACAAATAAAATATATTGAATAAAAAAATAACCTACTTACACATTACGTTACTGTATACACATGAAATAAATGTATATTTCAATAAATTAAATATAATAATAATATACATTAATTTGTGCCTATTTTCTGTTGATAAACTGTGCAGTTGGAGACCGCTAATCAGGACCAATTGGGTTTTATTGTCATTCATCTGTCATTAAATTGACTTTTATAGTGTAAAACCTGGCCTACTATCATCATTTCAAATATTAAAGCATAGCTTGTTTGAAAACTGAGGCCTTTTTGATGGCTTACTGTACTCCCTTAATGGAACTGATGGAATTAAAAATGACTGACTTGATGATGAAACAACGTCATGTGAGTTAAGATGACAAAAAAAAACATCCCAATGTGATTGCATCATTATCAGCTGCATAGTGGAAGAGGCGGAGGCTCCCACGGTGATACATGTTATTTATTTAGTTTTTTTTTTTTTTTTTTGGAGTGTGTGAGGCTCGATTCATCTCCTAGTAACCTTCTACTGTCCTTGCCAGGGTCGCACACAGACATCATAGAGTTTTGCAAATGACTGAAATATTTGCAGCCTTTTCAAACTTCTCCAAGAATTGAGCACGCTGCATTAAGAGCTTTGCTCCCTTCAGGCAAAACGCAGTGGTGGGTTATTTCTACACCGGCGTGTCTGGCACAGTTTTGGTGAGCCGCGCTCGACGAGCCAATGAGAGAACAGCTGCTCTCATCGTCTCATTGGCGCTCTTAAAGTTGCAAGCTGAAGCCTGATTGGTGAGAGGACGCATCCCTGATGTCCCTCCTCCTTTTGTGAGGGGAACTTATTTGCATATCAATTCAAGTCTCTAGAACAGAGTTGAGGGTTTGTAACCTCTTTTTTTTGAACATTTTGAGGCGTAAAACTGTAGTAAAGTCACTCACGGATACATTTGCAACTCATTAAGAAATCCCAGCTCGTAAAATAAAGAAAGAAATTAATTCCAAATAGCTTTGCAACTTGGGAAAATATATTTAAAAACATTTTCATGCGGCACCTTTGCACCACATCTCCCACTCCTCTGCTGGGTTGCTGGGCAAACCTTCGAATGGGTCTGCCTCCACACGGGAGCGGATTGGCGGATGGAAAACGTGCGTGACGTCCTCGCTGCCGTGTTCCTTGAAGCCCCCCCCAGTGTATCGCGTGTCTAGACCACACTAGCACTATACTTCTTCTGCACCATGTGACCCAGAGGAGCGCCCATACGACTTTACAGTGTGTCCACTTCGTTGCAGCCCATAAGCAAACCAACGGAAATGATCAAACTAAGGGAGAGTGACAGAAATGGAACACACGGTCATGAGTCCTAAAATCTGATGAATTTAATTTCTGATATGTTTTCCCCCGTGATACTGCAACGGCAATTACAAATAACAACATTATATTTCAATAATATTGAAATATACAATCAATATGTACATGCATTTGTGACTTATTTTAAATAAATCTGCAAATAAATAAATATGCATACTTATAATAAACATAAAATCATAAGAAAAAATATTTTTATATGGTTTATTATAATATATATGATATTCTGTATTAATATCCATAATAATAGCATTACAATATGCTCACTATTATTATTATAAAAAATCTGTGAACTTTTGGTGACCATGAGCTCGAAAATGACTAAAGTCCACTAAAATCTAACAGTACCCCCCGCCCCCCCCCAGAAATATGAGCAGCCAACCATAAAGACTACTGCTGGAAACCGAAGCAGCCGGCGCACTCAGGAAACAAATAAAACATCTTTACGAGTTTGCTTTTATGACCTTAATAGTCCAGTCAGGGGCCGGTGACCTCTAAGTGCTCTCCTGAACGGGTCAACATCTCGGAGCCAACTTCAGATCACAGCTACCGTCTGCACAAATCCACTTTGGACTGCACAGCATCACTGTTTTTATGACACTGATAAGTGCACGAGCACTTCCTCCCGCCCGTGAAATCACAATAAATTCCCATTAGCTGTGTCTGATGTACATTTTCAACCTAAGTGAGTATTAAACGAATGTACAACAAACATGAATAATAGCTGATAATAATAGCGTTTACTTAATATTAATTATTTTATCCACTTTCTTGCTATATTTTTATTTTATCTTTAATCTAACCATGATAATGCATTAAAAAAATTCTGGTTGTTTATTGGCTGTTTTTTATTTTTATTTTAACAATTTACCACAAAAAATGTTTCTAATTAACTTCTAAACTTTCTAAATGTTTATATATTTTTTGGCTTCAAAATTCACTATTTCTCATGTATCTTTTTTTTTTTAATTTAAATTAATTAGAGACTTTTTTCCATTACATTTCAGCATCAGTACTTACACTTCCACTGTTAGTGATTCACCCAAACTGAATTATTATTGTTGTTTATTTGGTAAATGCTTTTCTTTTCAATAAACATGACAAAAAAAATCCAAAATAAAACAACCACAGGGTCAATTTCACCATTACAACCTATAAACGTTAAATTATCTTGAAGCAATTGAAGCCAAGAAGATCTGTGAGAAATTGTCCGAGGCCGTAGTACTCTCCTGTAGTGGAGGCCTCTCATTGGTGGAGAAACGGGCCGCTGTGGTTGGCTAGCGCGATGACATTCTGTGTCGACTCAGTACTGGGACCTGTTCCGCCAGATGCCCTCCTCTCGTCCCCTGCAATGTTTGCAGCCCCACGCACGCGATCCCTCGCTCCGCTTGGCTGCACCCTCTCATCACATTACTTCTGCTATTCTAACTCCTCCATCAATTATGCACTAGAATAACTCTGGGCCCTGATGGAGCCAAGACATAAAAGGGGATCATGAATGCGAGCGCCAGCAGCGTCTGCCCGCGTGCGCTGCTGCCCTGACCACTGATACCAACTTAAAAAGGTGCACCAGGTAGGCACACGGAACACAGCTTTGTGCACATGCCAGTGATAATCGGCCTTTCAACTATGCCATTATAACTTCATAGACTTCATTCCATAACATAACAAAATAATTTTACTAGCGTTGAACAAAAAAATCAAACCCACCGCGTTGGACCCACCGCGCGGCCAGCGATGTTATCATTCATCCATTAGAGGAAAAGTGATTGCATGAATTGACTTTTGTTGTTATTATGTGCATGAATGCCAACTGATGGATCCATTTTTGACTAAGACAATAACAATAATATAGCAATCCCTCCATATATATTCATTCTTTCGTTATCCAAGGACAGTTAGGGGGGAAGGGAGGGGGCGCATTGTCTGCACGTCCGCACACATTGCTCACTTCTAAATCTAAAATTTTCCTGAAACTTACCTATGTTCCACTGCTGATTACTAAAGAACGGAAAAAGGTAGAAACAAGATTTTTTTATGATGAAAAACGGGAATGTCATCTTTCATTTGGGAGTTTATATGTTTATATAGCCATTGAACACGATACTCTGTGAAAATCAGCGTTTTTTTTAAATGTTGCCTAAATGAATCATTCATTCATTCATTCTGCCACAGGGGTGCTGGAGCCTATCCCAGCTATCATCGGGCAAGAGGTGAAGTACACCCTGGACTGGTCGCCAGCCAATCACAGGGCACATATAGACAAACAACCATTCACACTCACATTCATACCTATGGACAATTTGGAGTCGCCAATTAACCTAGCATGTTTTTGGAATGTGGGAGGAAACCGGAGTACCCGGAGAAAACCCACGCATGCACGGGGAGAACATGCAAACTCCACACAGAGACGGCCGAGGGTGGAATTGAACTCGGGTCTCCTAGCTGTGAGGCATGTGCGCTAACCACTCGGCTGCCGTGCTGCCCTAAATAACTCATTTTAAAACATGTAAATGGATAAATAAACTAAAATACTAATATAAAGCAACCAGAAAACACATTCAAACACATTGTGATTATGTAGTAATCCCCAATGGTCACTAGGTGTCAGTAATATCACTGCAATGTTCGGTTTCGAATCCTGCAGACTTTATTTTCCGACTTCAACATTCCAAGCAAATTTAAAGAACTAAAATATTGTTTTAAAAATTATTCTGAAGGGTTTTGACGCTGGTAACATAACGTGTACATAATTGTAACATTTACAGTTAAACATAAAAGACACTTTTCAGAATATAATAAATAAGAGTCTTGGCAACTTCAAAACTGGAGAGAAATATGTGAAAAGATCAGTAATGATGCAAAATATTTACATGACACTATGATTATTATTCTGTTTTTTTTTTTTTTTGAGGATTTAAGCAGACGTCCTTGACTTCCTGTGGAACTTTAAAAAAAAAGCTCTCTTTGAAGCTCAGCTGATTCCCTAAGAATCGTAACCTACTTTTTTATTCTTTGAGACAAAATGGAGTCGATTGTGGAAAATGGCTGCCTCAGCTCGCCGCACTGCCACGCAGCGTGGAGAAAAAAGGTGAAAAGAAGAAGTCAGACGTGTCGTCATGGAAAGTGTGGAGCTCTGAGCAGATGGAAAGTATAGATAGACCCTGACCTCAAGTTGGGTGATATTAAAAGAAAAAAAAAAAGAATAAATGATTCCTGGTAATTAGTATGTAAAAGGACGGAAAAGTCAACAAAATGTTGATCCATCCATGAATGTCATGGTGCTGCTGACCTGGATTTCTCCTGGTTGCGTGTGAAGGTTTGTCCGAGCTCTATCGTGAGATCACAAACGGCGTCTTCAATATTTAATTAATCCCACAGCAGTGTGCAGAAATCCTACAGGAGGAAACACTCAATGGACCCTGGAGTCACACGGAAGATCCGACAAAGTCAGTCGAAGTTCATGAAACCAACGTCGTTGCTGACAAATCACATTTGTACCATCAGCAATAAAATAACCACCATTTGCTCCATCCGTGACGCATGTGCTGTGTCCGCTTTGCTTACAAACTGGCCATCAGATGTGTGGCTTTACACCGCCTCCATGTTATGTGATTAACATGATTCACTCAAGCTCGGCATCGCATTATCCGAGAGCGACACGTAAGCCTTAAAAGAATGTCGCCACATTTTTTCCAGGCCAAAACCCATGGCTGCGGAAATGTACAAATTATTGATTTGAATGATTCCTTGCATTATTTTCTTCTTTCTTAATTTATTTCAGACATGCATACTATGTTCTCACATACAATACACTTACAATATCTATTTATATATATATATATATATATATATATATATATATATATATATATATATATATATATATATACATACGTATATATACATATACACATATACATACACACATATATACATACATATACATACACACATATCTACAAATATATATATATATACACATACATGCATACACACAACACCTCATTACTACACATGTCTGAAAAGGAGCAGGAAGAAGCAAAGCTTATTAAATCCTACCCCTTCTCCACGCCATAGCAGTTACCAATTCAATAAGTGTTTTTTTTCCACACATATAATCACAGAATCTTACATAAGACAAAACAACAAAAGCAGAGTGGGAATATCGGACACCCCAGCAAAACCCCAGGACATTGCTGAAGCACACCACCAACCCCGCCAGTCAACCCACCTGGCCCCGACCCCCCCAGCAGTCCCCGCACACCCCGCTGCCCTCCAATAAGATGCCATTAATTCCTTATTAACACTAGAGAAATTCTACATTACTCCAAACCATAAAAACACAGTATTGTTTTTTTTTACAGGCAGATTGTTGAAAATTAACTCTCTGCAGGAAGTAGTGTGTTTTTTTTAAGTTTCTCGATACTCTGTATGTCTGCCAGGGATGTCCGGGGTTCATTTTTATATATATACAATATTCTAAAAATGAAATAAACTGATGAATAATGAGGCTGCACGGTGGTCGAGTGGTTAGCACTCAGGCCTCACAGCTAGGAGACCCGAGTTAAATTCCTCGATACTCTGTATGTCTGCCAGGGATGTCCGCGGGTCATTTTTATATATATACAATATTCTAAAAATGAAATAAACTGATGAATAATGAGGCTGCACGGTGGTAGAGTGGTTAGCACTCAGGCCTCACAGCTAGGAGACCCGAGTTCAATTCCACCCCTGGCAATTTCTGTGTGGAGTTTGCATGTTTCAGCATTTTTTATACATTAAATGCCCCTGCATTCAAAATTTTTCATGACGTTGCCGTTCTCCGATTAGATTCATATCGTACTATTTTACGGGATATTGTGGAATACACCTTAAAAAGTATGTCGGAATATAAGAAATTGAACAAAAATAAACCTAATGGAGTTAAAAAGTTATATGGGTGATTCTCCTAAAAAAAAGTGGTGCCGTCTCTTGTCGAGGCATGACACACAGGCAGTGAATTTGAAGTTGTAACCATATGAATTATACTACAAAACAGGCGACACAGTAATGAATACAATACTGTTGTGTATTTAAACACGACCTGATTGTGCATCGCCAGATTAACATCTTATCGTGCACCACACGCTGCATCCAAAACATGAACTACATGACCAAACTCTTACAAAACATTACACGTCGTTAACATAAACAGTGTAGTCCGCACACAATGTCAATGACTAAATGTCAACTAAAGCCGTCCGTCAACATTAAGGTTATAACAATCGTGACACTGATTTAAAATGATGATGATGTGATTTTTCTAATCGATACACTTATGCGGAACTAACGTTTTACACCATGTTTCTGCAGGTGAAGTGTGTTACCTTGTGCTAATTAACGATACTTTGAAAAACGCAGTGTTTAAGGAAGGGGTCCATCCGTTAGCGCTGTGTTACGTCAACTATGTATACATTGCCATTACATCATATCCTGGTCAGCCCAACAACATCAAAAATGTTTTTAAAAAAAATTACAAAAAATCCTCAGAGTCATTTTCCCATGACTGTTTATGATGTGTATAAACAAAACAGTAAAAAAAAAAAACTCTAAACCTTTTGATTTTTAAGCATCTATGTCAATGTCAGTTGCACAATTGCATCTCACAGCTACTATGGAGCGTTCAAGGACCAGCGAATCCAATGAACCATAAAGACACAAGCATGTAAAAAAAATTGGTCAGGACTAAAAACTAAAACATCGCTGCGACGATCCTATGTTCAAATCCAGGCTGGAAAAGCTTCTCTTCAGTTTTATGGGATTATTTTATGATGGGGCCGCACGGTGGTTAGTGCATAAGCACGGGTTCAATTCCCCGTATCTCTGTGTGGAATTATTGTTACTTTTGGTCTGAATCTGGCACCCCGAGTAATAATGGTTGTGTCATTGTGCTACATAAAATACTGTGACCAATATGAGGCTTCTAAGTACAAAATAGCAGTGCTTCATTTTGAACTACAATTAATTGGTGGTAAGGAATAGTAAGTGCAATAGTGGTTAGTGGATAGCATTGCATGTAAGTTCTAGGATTTTTGATCAACATTTGCAATAAAATGTCATTATTACAGTTTTCTCCGGGTACTCCGGTTTCCTCCCACATTCCAAAAACATGCTAGGTTAATTGGCGACTCCAAATTGTCCATAGGTATGAATGTGAGTGTGAATGGTTGTTTGTCTATATGTGCCCTGTGATTGGCTGGCGACCAGTCCAGGGTGTACCCTGCCTTTCGCCCGTCCCCACAGAGGATACGCGGGATAGGAAACGGATGGGGTATTAATAGATAAAAATGTATCTATCTGCGATTAAATGTGATTAATTCCAAGTTAACTATAGATATATGTGATTAATCATGATTAAGTATTTTTTTTATTTATTTATTTATTTTTTAATGATTAAGTATTTTAATCAAATGACAGCCCGGGCGTGATATCACATATTTAAACATCTTATTTGATAATATTCTGACATTTATTAAACTGAAAAGTTTTAAAGTGCAAATGCTGCTATAATGCTGCGAAAACAGCTGGGATAGACTCCAGCATGCCCACAAACCTCGTGAGGATAAGCGATACAGAAAATGGATGGATTTTATGACGGAGAGAATGGTATGTATCTTGCTACTGAGTGGTGACCAGTCCGGGGTGTACTCCACCTTTTGCCCAAAGTCAGCTGGGATAAGTTCCAGCATGCCTTCAACCCTCGTGAGGATAAGTGGTACAGAAAATGTATGGATGGATTTACTGTAAATGCCTGGTTGAATTACATTGTGTATGAATTATGCTGAATTATTATGTCGAGTGGTTAGCACGCAGACCTCACAGCTAGTAGACCAGGGTTCAATTCCACCCTCGGCCATCTCTGTGTGGAGTTTGCATGTTCTCCCCGTGCATGCGTGGGTTTTCTCCGGGTACTCCGGTTTCCTCCCACATTCCAAAAACATGCTAGGTTAATTGGCGACTCCAAATTGTCCATAGGTATGAATGTGAGTGTGAATGGTTGTTTGTCTATATGTGCCCTGTGATTGGCTGGCGACCAGTTCAGGGTGTACCCCGCCTCTCGCCCGAAGACAGCTGGGATAGGCTCCAGCACCCCCGCAACCCTCATGAGGAAAAAGCGGTAGAAAATGAATGAATGAATGAATGAATTATGCTCTATAAAAAAAACTTGTGTCGTTACAGAAGTGTGCATTCCTCCTATAACTCTTGATATCTGAGAATCTGGAGTCTGTGCATGTTTTAGCACGTATGCACTTGAAAAGAAGTCAAATAAAACAGAAGAAGTAGAAAAGTAAAACAAAACGTTACTTTGGCAGAAGCGTTGCTCATCTTTGACATTGTTTGACTTTGGCGTTCCTCCCATCGCAACGACCGAGCTCACGGTTTCCAGCCTCGTCGAGGGGTACAAGCAGACGCCTTGATATGAACCTTACTTGTGCCGCCTGTTATCAGCTTAATGGCTCTTAGGAGCTTCTTGGAAGCAGTTTTAGGAGCTTTACTGCAGTCATTAGGAGGTAAGACTGATTAATGTGAATGGTCAGGCAGGAGCTGGCATTCTGAAGGAGGAACACAGAGGGGTGAAGGGTCCCACAGGAAGTGTTTTGTGTCTCCGCACAAAAGGAGGGCTGACCTCTTAAGCCCCTTAGAGGCTCTTTGCTAATACCCTCACCGGTGCCTACAAAGACACAGGGGATGCCATTTCACCACTCACATTTAAACAGCGTACACAAAAAAAAAGCCTCACCGAGATTCTAACAGCAGAAGAGTGAACCTCTGTGCAGCGGAGTGAGACTGAGATTAGGGCCTGAAGAGTCTCCCGCTAATCCATTGACTGGCCCGCATATCAAACAGAAGAAAGCTAAAGTCACACAATATCTGATCCGGACACAGAGGGGGACTTAGCGGGCCTTTTTGCTACACTGATCATCTTGGTTTGATTTTTGCCATCTTAAGAAATGTACCAATAAACAACCACAGCTCCTATTTTTTTTAGGAGTTTGAACAATTCCCATTCAAGTTGCTGTAAGAGTTTTTCTTTGTGACGAGATGTTTGTGTATTTTCCTACATTTCTCAGGACAAAAAGAATATTCCCGCTGCTGATCCTGGTCTTGGCAGAGAACTCCCCTTTGCCGATAATCTGCTTTTCAAGATTAGAAGAATGCAACAAAAGTCTGCAGAAATTGGAATTATTATTTTAATCCCAATCAGGGTGTGTACAGATAAACTCACTGTCATAAAAAAAAACACACTATAATGGGACTGTGAATGTAGCTCATTACATTACAATGCCATACAGTAGATGGCATCGTACGTGCTTCTCATACACTCACAATTTTCAGTAATATTGTGAGATATTAGATATGTAATGATGTGTACATTATATGATGTGCTGTGATAATTATGATTTTATTTCATAAGGGTGGATTTATTGCTTTTTATATTTTTGGTCCACGTTTTTTGACTTCCGATCCCATTCAATTTTTTGACTGTGCTTGAGATTAAAGAAGAGATCATTTTTCATGACACCTTTATTTTGTTCACGCAATTAGACAAAGGCCAGAAATGTGACGTTGATACAACCCAAACCTGTACGTTGTCAGCGGCAACCAGCTTTGAGGCGCATTACTGCACCTACCATGTTGGAATGTGCCGTCGCTCTGAACCTAATACGGCCCGATCTTATCCGATCTTCAAAATACAGAGGCTCGGAATCCGATCATCATCCTGAAAGTACCTATTTGCACCATTGTAGGACACCCACAATGGAGCGGAAGATCCGAGACAAGGTAAATTTAACATAGCGCAAATCATTGTAATGAACGTTAATGTACCTTACTAAAATAACATTAGCTTTCTCTTAACGGGTCCCTAACATGATTCATCAACTTTGCTTAAATATGTTATATAATGCTTGTAATTCGATTGTTTTAAAGCAAACCGTCAATTCACAAAACTTACATAGTTTGTGGCGAGATAGCCACGTGACGAGATAGCTCACTTTCGGAGGTGACGTCATCAAAGTAGCAAACGATGTAGCTTGTCGATTTGGTTCAGTATATTTTTCATCAAAATAGTACTCGTGCCAAAATGTTGTGATGGCTGGGATAGGCTCCAGCACCCCCCATGACCCTTGTGAGGATAAGCGGTAGAAAATGAATGAATGAATGAGTAGTCATGCCAAAATGTTGTGTTGCTGCTGGATGTTTACTTCCCAAAAGAGGCAGGTATAAGACCAAAATGGTCAAAGCAAGTGCACAGAACAAGAGACAGATGGACACCCACCTCGATTTGTGTTCTTTGTTGTGATAATTTCACTGAATCTAGGAAGGTAATTTTACTATTTCATGTTTTGAAGGCATGTCCCCCCCGTGCATGCGTGGGTTTTCTCCGGGTACTCCGGTTTCCTCCCACATTCCAAAAACATGCTAGGTTAATTGGCGACTCCAAATTGTCCATAGGTATGAATGTGAGTGTGAATGGTTGTTTGTCTATATGTGCCCTGTGATTGGCTGGCGACCAGTCCAGGGTGTACCCCGCCTCTCGCCCGAATACAGCTGGGATAGACTCCAGCACCCCCACGACCCTCATGAGGAAAAAGCGGTAGAAAATGAATCAACTAATCCTCATCTTAATGATTACACTGCAAAAATGCAAAAGCTAGGGTTGATAAATCAACAGCAATCAGAATGATATAATATTTCATTTAGTCTTAGTAAGGCCAATTGACAAATTCTAAGAAATAAGACAATAGCACAGTTTTAGGAATAAATACGAGTGCAAAATGGGTCATAAAAGTCAGGTGGCGCAATATATGAATGAATGCATGAAGATTTTGCCGTCCAGTAAAAAGTGGATGCTGGTTAGGTGTCGCCAAAGTGCATCTGACCTTAACTGGAGCATTCACACATCACAGATTCACACATTTGCCTCTGCCTACAGTGATGTCACCTTTCATACGCAGTATGAGTAAATATAAACGGCATAAATAAAGATTGCGATCTTCTTATTTGAAGACTTATTTGTTGAAATAGTCTAAAAAAAATACTGCCTTGGGCTGATTTTAAAAGTATAATGCTTGAAAAAAAAAAAAGTCAAGATAGCCCCATACAGTGCTGCGAGTCATCCCGCCAATCCCGCCACACTTAGTAACCTCTCGTCACTAGCTCCTGTCAATCAAAGCCCAGCCGCCCCCAGGCCCTTGTCTTATTAGTCAGAGCGTAAAAAGAGAGGGTTGGGGTCGCTCCTCTCTGCGGGCGGGGTCATCGAGAGCATGAGGAATGACGGGCGTCACCACAGGGCCACTGAGCTCCTAATATAAAACCCAAGATCTAATGGATCTAAAGTTTCACTGTCTTCAAGCAAATATATGAAGGATGGGGAGCCCACAATGAAGCACTATTACCCCTCGCTCGGGGGCCTGCGGCTGTTAGATACATCGTATTTAGCTCCAAATATTATCATATACAGTAAACCTCGGATATATTGGATTCAATTGTTCCCACTGGTTTTGTCCAATATAAGTGAAATCCATTATATGCGTATACCAGAAAATGTCCGTTTTACGCATATATTGGATTTACGTATATCCGGTATATGCGTAAATCGGATTTTATCCGTTATAAAAAGGCACTTCCTTGACTATGTTTCCAATGTACCTGGACGCGCAGGCAACGCTGCAAACGCTGCAAATGACGTCGTATAGCGGCCTGTCACGATTCGGCGAATCGGAGCACCACGATGCGGCCATCCGATATATGCGAGGGAAATTTAATGGAAATGCATTGGAACGGGACTGGAGATTTTGTCCGAAATGGACGAAATCCGTTATAAAAATCTGATATATGCAATGAATTTTTATTGGAAATGCATTACAGAAAAATTGGTTCTTTTTTATCTGTCCGTTGTGAGCGAATTTCCGATATATCCGAGTCCGATATATCCGAGGTTTACTGTACATCGTATTTAGCTCCAAATATTATCATATAATATCGAAAAAGTCAGCTGGCTGAAGTCATATGACATGTTCAAAGTGACGTTTACGCAGTTTGGACACTTTAAGTTGTTTTGGACAATGACTCAACAGCTCATCTGCTAGCGTTGTTCGACTTAACTCTCAACCGGTGGGGATTTGAACCCAGGCTGGACGCAGGGCTTCACCGTACCACATACCAATGGGAGAACCAAACTGGTAGCATTAGTCCTAGAAATATTCATTCATTCATTCATTTTCTACCGCTTTTTCCTCACGAGGGTCGCGGGGGGTGCCGCAGCCCATCCCAGCTGTCCTCGGGCGAGAGGCGGGGTACACCCCGGACGGGCCGCCAGCCAATCACAGGGCACATATAGACAAACAACCATTCACACTCACATTCATACCTATGGACAATTTGGAGTCGCCAATTAACCTAGCATGTTTTTGGAATGTGGGAGGAAACCGGAGTACCCACACAGAGATGGCCGAGGGTGGAATTGAACCTTGGTCTCCTAGCCGTGAGGTCTGCGCGCTAACCACTCGACCGCCGAGAAATATATCACTTCCAAACCAATTGAAATATCGATTTCGTCTATATTCATGGTTCTATTTGTGCTGTAGCCAATATGAGTCGAAGTCTTTTTCATTTTTAATTTTGAGCTGAGGCCCAGTAATCGGTGTTAATGGCGTAGCGCCCCTGATTTAATAACAAAAAAAACAAACATTATCCTTTAACCTGTACTTATTGATACTTCCTAAGGCTCCCGGGCAGGAAATCACATTCATTCAGCTCTGTTTGATCCTCTTTGTGAGACTGACACTTCCTCAGTGGACACGCTGGTTCCGACCACACCATGTGACGTATAGCCTCTGGCCTCTTCCAAAGAAGATCCTTTCACCTCCATGACACTTCTTATAATTCCCCGTTCCCACTTCGGATAACATATGGCTGCTCCGTCTCCTTCTTTCTCTCGGCCCCTCTCCCGGAACAGTGAAATGCTGGCTATGGGCTGCTGGGACAACAATAGCGGCCTTTCAGGCAAAGTGTTCTGGCACTGGGAGAAAACCTCAGTCCTGAGACCCAGTCAATATTTGGACGTGGTTACCTTTTTGTATCCGTTTTTAATCCGAGTGGAACCAAGCGGCGGGGAGCCGGGAAAAGACTGGCGGGGGGGCGGGGGAGTGAGGGTAAACACTTGAAACAATGCAAACGGTCAACTCACAATATCACCCCGTCACCCAGGGAAAAATGGACTATTGTTCCTTTAAGTGAAGATTAAAAAGATGGCAGTGAAAGGAAAGCAAACAGAAGTGGTCATTCCGTAATGGAGGAAACATTGACGAGTGTCTGGTTGAGGTGCTCACATTGTCAAAGTAGAAACATGCATCACTTCCTGTGGAATGGAACCAGACCCTACCGTCACACTGCTATCTGAATTTTAGACTATTTTACCCGATCACAGATATTGACCACGATTCTTGCTTGGATAATCAATTCATTGGGGAAAAAACGAGCAAGAACTTCCGCTAGAAAGTCAACTGAAATCAACTCAACAAGAGATGAGAACCGGCGGGGGGGTTCCAGGACAAAGAGGAGTCCCGGGAACCAGGGAGAACATTCCATCGGACATTAATAAAGAAAATATACAAGGGTGGAGCAATATGGAGCTTAATATTTTTGGGGTGCACCATGATATAAAAATGATTTTGTTTACGTAGACATGAAAAAAACTGCTCTTATTATGACGGATGGTTAAGGAAGTGTGTTCCGTTTGTGTATTTACAGTTAAAAGTGTTATTCAAGTGTTCAAAAAAAAAAAAGAAAGAAAAAAAAAAAATTCACTCAGATCCTGAACATCATCATTGGACAAACGTTCCTGATATCAAAGCCGTAAAACACAACGTGATAAAAAATCTACTCATCGAGACCGAGTCGTACACACACAACCACATGAGCGTGCTAAACTATATTAAACTAGCTTGGATTCACGCTCTGGGAAAGAAGATTCAGACAACGTTCGCCGGCATTTCAACCTGAGGGGATTGTTCACGACGACCAGTCCAGGGTGTAGCGTGCCTTTCGCCTAAAGTCAGCTGGGATAGGCTCCAGCTAAGCGGCATAGTAAAAGAACGGACGGACGGGATTGTTCAGTGTTCACAATGATTTTCTAACAACGTCTAACTATCTCTTCACGATGAAAACATTTGATTCATCTTATATATCCATAACTTCATTTATCTATACTGGTATATAAAAAATATCATCCAACCATAAAATCTACAGAATATGACGGGGGTTCTCAGTCCAATGGAAAGAGAATCCAAGCAATGGCAGGAGAATAAAAACGTCTACAGGACGGACTTTAGCGTAGGGCACTAAGACATTTTGACACAATTGCAGGGTTTTTGACGACTTACAAAAAAAATTATTTTGAGCTGGAATGATATGAACTGGGGCGGCACGGTGGTCGAGTGGTTAGCGCGCAGACCTCACAGATAGGAGACCAGGGTTCAATTCCACCCTCGGCCATCTCTGTGTGGCGTTTGCATGTTCTCCCCGTGCATGCGTGGGTTTTCTCCGGGTACTCCGGTTTCCTCCCACATTCCAAAAACATGCTAGGTTAATTGGCGACTCTAAATTGTCCATAGGTATGAATGTGAGTGTGAATGGTTGTTTGTCTATATGTGCCCTGTGATTGGCTGGCCACCAGTCCAGGGTGTACCCCGCCTCTCACTCCAAGACAGCTGGGATAGGCTCCAGCACCCCCGCGACCCTCTTGAGGAAAAAGCGGTAGAAAATGAATGATATGAACTGAACTGTATTAACAGAAAAAAATAATTTGGACTAATTGTGGAACAGACTGAGTGGAAAACTCAAATATGATTAATATTAATATTTAACCATTATTAATAATATTTATAATATAATATTTAATAATAATTAATATTGTTATTATTATTATTGTTCACTCGTTCATTATTTTGTAATTGCAGATGTGGATATGTTGGAGTCTATCCCAGCTGTCTCCGGGACGAGAGGTGGTGTAGACTCTGGACCGGTCTGGATTTTCACATTCACATCTATGGACAACTTAGAGTCTACAAATGAACTAAACTTGCATATTTTGGGAATGCGGGAGGACGCCGGAGTACCCGGAGAAAACCCACACGCGTACGGGAAGAACGGAGAGATGTTCCAATGTACGTGGATACCAAATACTACCAACCAAGCATAGCATGTTTCAAATACACTACACCATGACCATAATAACAACAACACAAACACACAAAGTGTGCCCTGAAACAGCCCGGATGATCCAAGGTCTATTAGGTCGGGAACGCTACTCATCAAACATGAGAAGTGGCCACTGAAAAGATTCCTTGATTACAGGACGATAAACTGGCTTGCATCTGCTGCGGAAAGCTTTGGATGACTATTGTCAGGGATTAAGAGAAACCCCTAGGGTGACAGCGCTCTGGCAGAATGCTGGGATACCTTCTTCCCCAGCTGTCCACTTGTTAGTCCCACCCAATGAGCTTCTTTGATGGGGAAGGGTATCAGTTTCCATGGCGTTGGAGACACAAACAGCTTGAGAGATTAGAAACGGAACCCTGCCCCAAATTCTCATGCTGATCCCACCTATCAGCAACAAATAAACACCTTAGGTCACATCAGCGCCTACGTGCGGACCATATGGACCCGGGTGGCTTTTAATGAAGCGGCTAAATAGCGGCTGAGCGGGGGAATTCACTAATAGCATCTTGTCAGAGCGGCAGTAAATGCCCCACTCACACAATTTATTTCACTGGTGGCTTACCGAAACAGACGGTGAAGCTGAAGAAGAACATGTGCGGCTCATTTTTCTTACAGTGGTCCCCGCCACAAAATGCAATGCTTTTTAGGTCACGTATCAAAGACTAGTGTTTTGATTCTTCCACCGGATCTGATCTATAACAGCCTACAAAATGTTTTATGTGTCGTGACAAATGGGTTCTGGCAGTCTGTCATTTATGTTCTCATGTTTTGTGGATTTTTAGGAGGAAATTGTGTTAGTTGACACAAGAAAAGACTTAGTTTAGGTTCTATCTATCCATTTTTTTTATGCCGCTTATCCTCACTAGTGTCGCAAGTATGCTGGAGCCTTAGTTTTATAATGTACATATTTATTACTTAACACACCTGGCAACCCTACTGTTTTCACACACTTTCTGGTATTGTAACTTTTATGAAAAAAAAAATTCTCTTTGCTACTCCCGCCAGAGCAGCACAGCTGGCGGAGGGTTGCCTTATTTTCACTCATTTCCCCTTAATTCCCCCCCAAAAATTCATTCATTCATTCATTTTCTACCGCTTTTCCTCACTAGGGTCGCAAGTATGCTGGAACCTTAAGTTTATAATGTACATTTTTATTACTTAACACACCTGGCAACCCTCCTGTTTTCACACACTTTCTGGTATTGTAACTTTTATGAAAAAAAAAATTTCTCTACGCTACTCCCGCCAGAGCAGCACAGCTGGCGGAGGGTTGCCTTATTTTCACTCATTTCCCCTTAATTCCCCCCCAAAAATTCATTCATTCATTCATTTTCTATCGCTTTTCCTCACTAGGGTTGCAAGTATGCTGGAACCTTAAGTTTATGATGTACATTTTTATTACTTAACACACCTGGCAACACTCCTGTTTTCACACACTTTCTGATATTGTAACTTTTATTAAAAAAAATCTACACTACTCCCGCCAGAGCAGCACAGCTGGCGGAGGGTTGCCTTATTTTCACTTATTTCCTCTTAATTCCTTCCCAAAAAATGATTGTTTCTTATTTTCACATGCAAATGTTGACGGGTAGGTTAAATTTATTTAAGTATTACAGCAATTACTATAAGTGTGACACACATTTTATAGATGTAAAACTATGCTTCCCCTCACAAATTCCTAATAACTGGCCAAACATTTTCCACCAAGGGACGCACAGAATTATTCCCAATCCGATATAGGTCACTATAAACACCAAACATCTTAGCTTTGAAAAGTGAATTAGTGTAATATTTAATAATATATCTCATTAATGATAAATAGCATGTTGCCAGGTTGAACCCCGCCACTCTCCTTGCAGCACACCTGCGACCCTCGTAAGAATATAGAATATAGAAAATGGATGAATGGAGTAATGATGAATTAGTATTACTTTTCAAATAGGTCAAAGGCTAATAAAAAATAAATGGCTGAAAATGCCACCCTTGATTTAAAATAATAACTGCGAGAATCCCAAATTACTGCTCAGTACCAACATCTCGCAAAACATTGTTCTAGTTTTGTATAGAATTAATCAATGAAGAAATTATTAATCAATTACAAATTGGCATTGAATTGTGTTTTGATTTAAAAATGTAAATATTCTCAGATTTCAGCATCTGAAATATGTTAATTTTCTTATTCATCCAAGAAAGCAGAGCTAGTATCTTTGTGTTTTAGGTAAACTAAGATATTTACCAACCGTTTTGACTTTGGATTAATTACTTGATTAACCGAAATAACAAATTGGCCACCTTAAGCCCAACAAAAAAACACAGTTCCAGTAGGAACTCGAACAAAGGCAGGTAATCGCGACTCCATACGACAGAAATGTGCATGTTTAGCACGTCTTTACAGAGACCGCATCCCTGGTATTCCCACGCAAGCACCGTTTCCAGACTTGAAATCTGCATAGCAACGACACAACGGCACCCGTCAAGAGGTAAACTGACTCTGAGGGGAGTAAACAACGCTAAACAATTCCAAACATTGTTGGGCTGCTGCATTTGCACTAAAACTGTTCAACTGATACATTGTGATATATTATGAGGATCTGGATTCCCAGATACGAGGTTTCTCTTTCATCTCATGAAATGATCATCCTAAGTGAGCAGGGAAAAATGAAAGCTGTGCAGGGAAGCATGGCAGGTTTGCATATTCTCAACGTAGCCCCACATCCCCAAAAAAAGCCTAATTGAAGATGTTAAATTGCCCATAGGTGTGAATGTGGGTGTGGATGTTTGCCCAAAGATAGGTGGGATTGGGTCCAGCTCCCCCGTCACCCTAATAATGCAATAAGCAGTATAACAAAAGGGAAGAAGGTGTAAACATGGATGTATGTTTATATAAACTTCTTATTGTTTGCTCCGAACCCAATTTCTGTTTGCTTTGGTCAAAGATGCAGAAGAAGAGAAGGTAAAAAAAAGGTCATCTCGAAGTTGGGAGTCTATCGCAGCAGGTTACCAGGCCTCCTACAGAGGATGTGGTTGCATTATGGAATACCGTCGGTCAGTAGCTAGCGGGCTTTCAGAGCGGCCATCACTTACATTATGCAGCCCGGGTTTGGTTTAGATTGAAGTCATGAATGAGAAAAGGGGGCACGCTCATTTAGAGTTACTCATTTATTTAGCTGCCTTTTCGACCAAAACAAAGCCGAGGCGGGGTTCCGTGCCGAAACCATGACCGGGTCCCCATAGCTGGCGGAGCTGCCCCGGTTTTGACCCTGACAACGGGTCCCCTAACCTGCATCTCGCCTGGTTACTACCAAGTGTGTGACCTCAGCATGTGTGGATCTCTCACACGATCCAGCATCACGCTGTGTCTTGGCCGCTGCTAAAATACCCATGTGCCCCCTTATTGTCTACCCCAGCGTGGGCTGGTTGGAGGGGGGGCAAGATCGGATAAAGGGGGACACTTGGGCATGAAGGGAGGCGGGGGTGGGTGGCTGCCAAGTAACCAGACTTGGGAACAGTTTGAAGGCCAAAAGAGGAAGAAATTTAAAAAAAAGCGACAGCCAGTGACTGAGACCAGAAGCTGTTGTGTTACGGGTGAGACTTCAACACAGGAAGTGAACAAAATTGTAAGCAAATACTGCGTTCTGAATGCTTTATCGGTATGCAGAAGGGGATTCAAAAAGAACCCCAGCAAGAACCATGTCAGCTACCTTTGATGTCACCTCTACATTTGCATTTGTATCATTAACATCCTGTCAAAGCTCTGCCTTGGGGGTCTTTGGTGACAAACAGCAGCCGCCTTGTTGACTATTTATTATACTTAGAATCTCAGCAAACCGGTATTATATCCTCAAGCAAGTATCGATACAAGGCGCATAATAAAAGAAATACAAGTCTGACCAACTGGAAATAAAGTGACAGGTTCATATTAGTTACAAGAATGAACCGTCACTAAAACTAAGTATTTCCATAATGCCTCATATTAACTCTCTAACAAGATCTCAGTGTATAGACTGGTCATATATCTCATCTCGTTTCATATTATATACATACTATATTTGTATATAACTCTGGAAAAAACTGTTGATTGTGTTAATACTTGGGTTGTTTATATTTCTATATTGTGTATTTTGTACTGCTTAACTGATTCTGTACTCTTGCTGCTGAGGGACGAATAAAGGCATATCTTAATCTTAATCTTAATCTAAATGCATTAAAAATATAACTTAGCACTTGTTTTAATGAGTATAAAACAACTTGAAAGTATGATTTCCATGCCAAGGAGATACAGCATTGTTACGTTTCCACACAACTCCGCGTTTGTTTTAATTGTAATTCAAAGTGGAGCAAAACCAGGAGTATTAAAAATGCGTAATGGCGCGTAAAAACGCACAGAATGATGGAACTGTTAATAAAAGCAGTGTCAAGACAACAGCGGTTGTAAAATCATAATGACCTTCAAAAATGACAGCAAGTTTGAACCGATGTAATGGAATATATGTTTTAATTGCTAACATGCATCAAGTCAGCGGAGGGGCACTTACTTGGGGTTGGTGCGGTTCCAGAAGACGGCGTAGCGGTCGGACACCAACTTGGAAGCCGGGTCCTGGCCGTACACACACATCCCAAAGACGAGGACCAGGAAGAAGATCATGTCCACTTGGGGCATGTTTTGCAATGACGCCAAACTGATGGAAAGTCAGCTTTGAAGGTTGAAATGTTTCTGGAAGTTAAGTCCGTTCACTTCAAAAGTTCTGTTAAAAATCGATTTCTTGGGTCAAAGTTTAAAAAAAGAAGAAAAGTTGAAAAAGAGGCGCGCTTTTGAGCGTAAACGTAAAAAGACAAACATACACAATAAATGTTCCACGGCGTGGAAATATTGTCCTTATGCTATCATTGTCATGGAAAATCCTCTCAGCTGTGGATCTCCTGCGGGTGAGACTCGCAAAGAAACCGAAGAAAGCAACGCCAGCAGCGGCGGATCCGCTTGAAAGAAATACAACAACAACAACAAAAAAATACTGGCAGAAAATCAAAGTCGCGATCTCTCAGTGGAATGTCCACGGATGATGCCGCACGATCGATACCCAGCGATGGAGATGGCGGTGTTATCTACCTGGAAGAAGCAGACCAAGTGTGCGCTTCGGATCTTGCAGCCATGCTTCCCTGGACCCTCCCCCGCCTCCTTCACCCACCCCCCTTCCCTCTCTCTCCCTATCTTTACTCACCATTGGAGTGGGCGATACTGTACATTCATGGTATCGATACAATATCATTACGAAACAAGGGCTTTATTGCAGATACTGATTTTTTTTTGTAAGAGAGTCAGCTGGGATAAGCTACTGCAAATGTTGGTATCGGTTTAATATTAAGTCAGTATAGCACCGATACTGCCGATATCGATGTATCGATACTGTTTTCTTGATATGTTTCTACATAATTGATTGTGATTGTGCAAAACAAAATACATATAGGCAAACAAAATGAATATTACTGTCAACAACATTATAAATACAACATAGCACACCAAAATAATATCATTATCCCTGTATTTGATTTAGGGCCGAGTGGTTAGCGCGCAGACCTCACAGCTAGGAGACCAGGGTTCAATTCCACCCTCGGCCATCTCTGTGTGGAGTTTTGCATGTTCTCCCCGTGCATGCGTGGGTTTTCTCCGGGTACTCCGGTTTCCTCCCACATTCCAAAAACATGCTAGGTTAATTGGCGACTCCAAATTGTCCATAGGTATGAATGTGAGTGTGAATGGTTGTTTGTCTATATATGTGCCCTGTGATTGGTAAACTGCCTCTCGCCCGAAGACAGCTGGGATAGGCTCCAGCACCCCCGCGACCCTCGTGAGGAAAAGCGGTAGAAAATGAATGAATGTATTTAATTTAATTAGATAAATTTTATTTTCGAATAATGTCAACAAATGTATTGTACTGTATTGGGCTTTTTGGCCCCCAAGTCCTCCAGTGTGTAAATCATATTAATATATGAACAACAAGCCACATTAGTATCAATGGGATACTGCTACAATCGACATTTGGATCGTACCAACCCCCCAAAAATAGTCCCCATTTTAGTGGTTGTGGTTGTTTGTGGTTTGTGTTTCAATTAGGGGCTCCAAATGAAACTTTTCCTCCAATAAAAGGTTTTCGTGACAATACTGCAGTTTAAATGCAGTAAAACTACCAGTGCAGAAAATGCATCCCCATCAAGCTCGGCATTAACTTTTCTTTTAGCATTCCCAGTGTTTTTTGTTGTTGTTGTTGTTGTTGTTGTTGTTTTGTGTCTGATTGTAGTGATTTTGCATACAAATTTACTGTATGTGACTCAACACACAGCAGCTGTTGCGGTCCGTGACTCACTACGCCACCCAGTGGTGACCATGGTAACAGCACTACAGATTCCACAAGTTGCCCTTTGCATGATTTCAGTTTGTTTATTTAATTATATTTAACCAAACATGAACACGTGCTGGGCGGAAATAGGTCATAAAAGAAAAAGAAAGAAGAAGAAAAAGAAATGTCTCCCAAACCAACAATGAAAAGTTAAACCTCTGATGTCCGTCTTTTTTACCTCCAGGGTGTTCATTTTCACAATTATATGTGTACTGATCAAATATATTGAATATATTTAAATAGTGTTTGGACACAGAAGGGAACAGGAAGTAAGAACTATATACAGATATAAATTATATTCCACAACACTGGAAAAAAAATAGAGATTTTGAGAATAAAGTCATAAATTTACAAGAAAAAAAGCCATTATTGAGGAAAAAATATGAAATTAAATAACATATGTGTTAGAGGGAAAAGAAACTTCTCAAAATCTCACATTAATTTTTATGCTCTGTCATAACAGGCATTGCCTGAGACGGCTATGTAACGTATGTGACCTTTGGCTTTGGGCAAAGTGACTTTTTCTTTATTCTCAAAATGCAACTTTTTTTAAACTGTGGCCCTAATACTCCCTCTGGTATGGATCCTGCTTTAATTATTATCATCTCAACCTTCACCAAACAGCATGGGAATGGTGGAACCAAATGGGGTACCTGAAGGTTGAGGTTAGGTTTGGGGTTAGGGTTAGGGTTGGGTAGGAGTTAGGGTTGGGTTTGGGGTTAGGGTTAGGGGTTAGGGTTAGGGCTAGGCTTTGGGTTGGGGTAGGAGTTAAGGTTGGGGTTGGGGTTATGGGTTAGGGTTAGGGCTAGGCTTTGGGTTGGGGTAGGAGTTAGGGTTGGGGTTAGGGAAAACTGAGGTTGGAGTTAGGGTTGAGATTAGGATTAGGGGTTAGGGTTAGGGCTAGGCTTTGGGTTGGGGTTAGGGTTGGGGTTGGGGTTAGGGTTAGGGCTAGGCTTTGGGTTGGGGTAGGAGCTACGGTTGGGGTTAGGGGTTAGGTTTAGGGGTTAGGGGTCTTGTAGACAATGAATGATATATGTTTTGTTGGGATGAGGTTGGAATCTGGTTAGGTGGGTGGGACTAGAAGTCTTGACTTCTTCCTATTCCCTTTCGAACATGTGTATGTTCATATATACATAGTTATTTTTATTTGTGTTGATTTATATTTGGTTTGTTGTGCTTTGGATGATGTTCAAAATAAAGAAGGAAAAAAAACAAACCCTAACTCCTACCCCAACCCAAAGCCTAGCCCTAACCCTAACCCAACCAAAATCCTAGCCCTAACAGCTAACCCTAGCCCTAACCCCTAACCCCTAACCCCTAACCCCTAACCCCTAACCCCTAACCCCTAACCTAACCCTAACCCCTAACCTTTAACCCCTAACCCCTAACCTAACCCTAACCCCTAACCTAACCCTAACCCCAACCCAAAGCCTAGCCCTAACCCTAACCTAACCCCCAACACTAACCCCAACCCAAAGCCTAGCCCTAACCCTAACTATAACCCTAACCCTAACTAACCCTGACCCTAACCCCTAACCCCTAACCCCTAACCCCTAACCCCTAACCCCTAACCCCTAACCCCTAACCCCTAACCGACCCCAACCGACCCCAACCCTAACTACTACCCTAACCTTACCCTAACCCTAACAACCCCTACCCTAACTCCTACCCAAACCCAAAGCCTAGCCCTTACCCTAACCTAACCCCTAACCCCAACCCAAAGCCTAGTCCTAACCCTAACCAACCCCAACCCTAACTCCTACCCCAACCCAAAGCCTAGACCTAACCCAAACCCCAACCCAAAGCCTATCCCTAACCTTAACCCTAACCCTAACCCCAACCCTAAAGCTAACCCTAACCTATCCTAACCCTAACCAACCCCAACCATAACTTCTACCCCAACCCAAAGCCTAGACCTAACCCTAACCCCAACCCAAAGCCTAACCCTAACCTAACCCCTAATCCTAACCCCAACCCCAAAGCCTAACCCTAACCATAACCCTAACCCCCTAACCCCCTAACCCCCTAACCCCCTAACCCTAACGAACCCTAACCCCTAACCCCAACCCTAAAGCTAACCCTAACCAACCCAAAGCCTAGCCCTAACCTTAACCAACCCCAACCCTAACTTCTACCCCAACCCAAAGCCTAGACCAGGGGTGGGCAAACTACGGCCCGGGGGCCACATGCGGCCCACCAAGCGTTTGAATCCGGCCCGCCAGTTGCTTTCTAAGTAACTTCAACTTTTAACATACAAACTGGCAACATGACTTGCAAGTCGGATGTCTGATTTAGTAAAAAATAAACAACAAAACTGTAAAATTAAATGACATAGTTTGATGTGGTGTGATGTTTAAAGTGCTCCTAAAAAAGGGACATGAGAACATACAACTGATATAGGATAACACTTTTACAGATAAAATTAGACAAATAATTCAAGGAAAATGATAAGCATAAAATAGTGTGTGTGTGTTAAATATATGTTCTGGCCCCCCAGACAATTTTGTTAACTCAATGCGGCCCTCGAGTCCAAATATTTGCCCACCCCTGGCCTAGACCTAACCCTAACCCCAACCCAAAGCCTATCCCTAACCATATCCCTAACCCTATCCCTAACATAACCCCTAACCCCTAACCCCTAACCGACCCCAACCGACCCCAACCCTAACTACTACCCTAACCTTACCCTAACCCTAACAACCCCTACCCTAACTCCTACCCAAACCCAAAGCCTAGCCCTTACCCTAACCTAACCCCTAACCCCAACCCAAAGCCTAGTCCTAACCCTAACCAACCCCAACCCTAACTCCTACCCCAACCCAAAGCCTAGACCTAACCCAAACCCCAACCCAAAGCCTATCCCTAACCTTAACCCTAACCCTAACCCCAACCCTAAAGCTAACCCTAACCTATCCTAACCCTAACCAACCCCAACCATAACTTCTACCCCAACCCAAAGCCTAGACCTAACCCTAACCCCAACCCAAAGCCTAACCCTAACCTAACCCCTAATCCTAACCCCAACCCCAAAGCCTAACCCTAACCATAACCCTAACCCCCTAACCCCCTAACCCCCTAACCCCCTAACCCTAACGAACCCTAACCCCTAACCCCAACCCTAAAGCTAACCCTAACCAACCCAAAGCCTAGCCCTAACCTTAACCAACCCCAACCCTAACTTCTACCCCAACCCAAAGCCTAGACCAGGGGTGGGCAAACTACGGCCCGGGGGCCACATGCGGCCCACCAAGCGTTTGAATCCGGCCCGCCAGTTGCTTTCTAAGTAACTTCAACTTTTAACATACAAACTGGCAACATGACTTGCAAGTCGGATGTCTGATTTAGTAAAAAATAAACAACAAAACTGTAAAATTAAATGACATAGTTTGATGTGGTGTGATGTTTAAAGTGCTCCTAAAAAAGGGACATGAGAACATACAACTGATATAGGATAACACTTTTACAGATAAAATTAGACAAATAATTCAAGGAAAATGATAAGCATAAAATAGTGTGTGTGTGTTAAATATATGTTCTGGCCCCCCAGACAATTTTGTTAACTCAATGCGGCCCTCGAGTCCAAATATTTGCCCACCCCTGGCCTAGACCTAACCCTAACCCCAACCCAAAGCCTATCCCTAACCATATCCCTAACCCTATCCCTAACATAACCCCTAACCCCTAACCCTAACCAAACCCAACCCTACCCCAACCCAAAGCCTAACCCTAACCTAACCCCTAACCCCTAATCCTAACCCCAACCCCAAAGCCTAACCCTAACCCTAACCCTAACCCTAACCCTAACCATAACCCCAACCCCAATCCCCAATCCCCAAACCCTAACCCTAACCCCTAACCCCCTAACCCCCTAACCCCCTAACACTAACGAACCCTAACCCCTAACCCCTAACCCCAACCCTAACCCCTAACCCTAAAGCTAACCCTAACCTATCCTAACCCTAACCAACCCCAACCCAAAGCCTAGCCCTAACCCTAACCTAACCCTAAGCCCTAACCGCCCTAACCCCAACCCAAAGCCTAACCCTAACCCTAACCCCAACCCTAACCTCAACCCTAACCCCTAACCTAACCCCAACCCTAACCTCAACCCTAACCCTAACCCTAACCCTAACCCTAACCTAACCTAACCCTAACCAACCCCAAACCTAACTCCTAACCCAACCCAAAGCCTAGCCCTAACCCTAATCAGGGTTGGGGTTAGGGTAAATTGGGGTTGGGGTTGAGGTTAGGGTTGGGGTTAGGGGAAAGGGTTAGGGTTAGGGTTGTGGTTGGTGTTGGGGTTAGGGGTTAGGGGTTAGGGGTTAGGGGTTAGGGGTTAGGGGTTAAGGGTTAGGGTTAGGGGTTAGGGTTGAGTTTCGGGTTGAGTTTCGGGTTTTGGTTTGGGTTGGGGTTGAGCTTGGGGTTAGGGTTGAGGTTGGGATTGGGGTTTGGGTTCAGGGTTGGGGTTGGAGTTAGGGTTGAGACTAGGTTTATGGCTAGGCTTTGGGTTGGGGTTAGGTTTGGGGTTGGGTTTAGGGTTGGGATTGGGGTTTGGGTTGGGGTTAAGGGTTGGGGTTGGTGATGGGGTTGGGGCTAGGTTTGGGGCTAAGCTTTGGGTTGGGGTTAGGTTTGGGTTGTGGTTAGGTTAGGTTTGGGTTAGGTTTGGGGTTGGGCTTAGGGTGGGGTTTGGGATTGTGGTTGGGGTTAGGGCTAGGGCTAGGGTTAGAGTTGGGGTCAGGGTTGGGGTTAGGGTTGAGGTGACACATTATGGATTTGGTTACACAAGGAGTTCAATAATTTCCAAATGTACATTTTTAATGGTGAATCAGTAGAAAGATACAAGGAGCCAATTGATAGGATCACAAATGAAAATATAGCACAATAAAGTCTCCTGTGTGTTTTTCCACAGTCAATCAGTTCATTGTTTGGGTGTCACCCAGCATGTGTCTGCATGTGTCACGAAAATGCATACACACAAGCGTGCGCTTCTGTAGATTGATGAATCAGCACGCACAATTCTTTTGTGTGAGCGTGTGAGTTGTGTGTGAACACGGTGTTGATCATCCAGTCCAGCTTGGCAAACTATTGCATGAGTAATAATCACCTCATCTCTCCCCGCTTAAGTGGGTGTCCTACTTCATTTATGCCTGATGTACGTCTGTGTTCCCCGAGACAATGGAGTCGTTATAAATTAGGGTCAGTGTGGCTGTCAGCACAAGCCACAGCAGCATGTGCCTTTGTTTCTCATGGACTTATGATCAGGACACACTCGCAAGGAAGACTGGATCTCGACATGAAGCACATATGATCTAAGATTAATATGAAGGTTTTTTTCTTCATGAAAAATACATCTCATTCACCGTAAGGCGGTGATTATTTGTAAGTATGTGATAATACAGGTCAAATGTGCAGCATGCATAATTCTTTCCGCTTTGCAGGGCAACAGCGAGACAAAAACAACATGTAAACAAATACTATGAAAAAAAGTATAAGTAAAAAGTATACACTGAAATTTTAACTTTTAACAGCGTATAGCAGCGGTATAGTGGTTAGCGCGCAGACCTCACAGCTGGGAGACCAGGGTTCAATTCCACCATCGGCCATCTCTGAGTTAGCATGCGTGAGTTTTCCCCGGGTACTCCGGTTTCCTCCCACATTCCAAAGGGATGCTTGGCCACTCCAAAAATGAATGTGAGTGTGAATGGTTGTTTGTCTATATGTGCCCTGTGATTGGCTGGCAATCAGTCCAGGGTGTACCCAGCCTCTCGTCCGAAGACAGCTGGGATAGGCTCCAGCACCCCCTGACACAGTCAATTGTGCCAGTGCAGACCAAGGTTAAAATTCAGAATGTCCTATATTTTTTAGTAATTTATTGATGGGCCCTAGTACAAACAACCAGTGGTTTGTTTTCCCGCACCATGACGCATTAGTCCGGGCACAGTGAGGGGTAACTACCACTGTAGCTACAGAGCCGAATATCCAACATCCAAAGTGAAGCGGCAACCAGCTTATACTTAGCATGTTGGTGTGTGGCCCAGAGTTCCGTTATCATCCGATCTTCAAAATACAGCGGATCAGCAGCTGAATCTAATCCTGAAGACCTCACTAGTTTAAATATATGGATATACGTATATACACTCCTTGTTACAGATGGTGAAGATACGTAGCTTCACAGAGCTTCTGTCTGCCAACCGTGTGTGTGGTAGACACTGGATACTGTCTGGAACTGAAGTCCATAAAGTTCCCTTACTATCCATCCTCAAATCATGTCAATTGGATGTATGGAATGGAATGGCCTTTATTGTCATTATACAAGGTGCTTCTCCTTTCAGTGCAGTAGTCAAGTTGAAAAAAAAGTATATAAAAGTAGAGTAAAAAAGACAATTTAACAAGATATATACAAGATATATAAAAGATATCCAAAATATACACATAGTATTGCACAGGAGCATATGCAGGAGCAGACATATTGCAGATATATTAATTTTAGTGCAATGATAAATGGGTCATAGTGCAAATAATGACTGGTGTATACAGATGAGTAAAGTCACATATGAGTGTATTGTATTGGGTTGTTAAATAAATAAATATGATTGAGGTAGTAACAGAGGCAGTGATGGAAATATTGCACATTTGCATTACTCTAATGACCCGGTACGTTGTATGTCTGTTTTTTTGTTGTTTTTTTTTTTGTTTTTTTTTTTGTTTTGTTTTTTGGAATGGAATGGCCTTTATTGTCATTATACAAGGTGTACAACGATCATGGTCCAAAAGAGTCAGGTTATTCCTCAGGAAGAAGCCCTTTGTGAACCGCAGGCGGTCATTACCACACAGACGAGAGCCTTCAGTCATGAGAGATGCACCCTGCAACATCTCCACATCGCCATCTGCTATTTGACACCCCTGCACAACAAAAAAGCTCCATTGTTCCAATACTGCTACAGTAGAAATACAGACAAAAATGCACAAATCATAACACTAGATCTAGATTATGCAGTAATGCAGTGATTTAGAGGCGCCCTTTAATAAGAAAAATGAATCCCACACGGCATCTGATTTGCCGATATAAGCGGAGAAGTGAACTTTGGAGCACACAGATGACAAAGACATCTGTTGTGGTTACCAGCCTGAAGTGAAGATCAGCTGATGTTTTGTTGACTGGAAGGTTTGAAACGGTTTCCAGGGAGAAATTAATCAAACACTTCTGTTGGGATGTGTGTTCGATACAGTCGATGAGTTATGCATTTCCTTCTCTATCTTTGACTCCGAGTGCTTTTGACTCCGTTATATTTCCTTCTCTGTGATAGTTTTCCCATTTTCCCATTGCCGTTGATCTCACTCGCATGGCATCTGTTATCCTCCACACTGAAACTGCAGTGTGAACCTTCCTGTTCCAAAGACGTCAAATGTAAGGAGCAACAAAAACAAGTGATACATATAAAGATTAATGAGGAATGGTGAGTCGGGGGGTCAGAATGAAGAATGACAGGAAGACGTGGGAGGTCTAAGATATTTCTGTCCAATCTGCACTTATGGGTTTGTGTGTGGCACCTGGCTGAACCCTTTTTGTATACATGACCTCCTTGCAAACACAAATACACAAACTCACACAAAAACCTTGGAGTGTATGTATGCTCAAACATCACACACACACACACACACACCTCATGTGACTTGACTTTGCTCCATCCATGTTTTCACAGTGATGTTGGCTTGCTACGTCCATGACCCGTGCGGTTTGGCATGGTTAGAGCCATTACCACCGAAGGCTACTGACACGGGAATGTTAATGATGCAGTTGTTAAGGGTGTGTGTGTATGTACGTGTGTGTGTGTGTGTTTCAAAGGGATTTTTGCATTTTGATCATTCATGGTAAATGTGTCCAATTGGAGTCACATCACAGATGAATCAACCTGGTAGAGAAAAACTACCAGAATTTTTTTTTTCTACCGATTATCCTCACAAGGGTCACCTGGGTGCTGGAGCCTATCCCAGCTGTCTTCGGGCGAGAGGCGGGGTACACCCTGGACTGGTCGCCAGCCAATCACAGGGCACATATAGACAAACAACCATTCACACTCACATTCATACCTATGGACAATTTGGAGTCGCCAATTACCCTAGCATGTTTTTGGAATGTGGGAGGATACCAGAGTCCCCGGAGAAAAAAATGGAAATTCCACAGAGAGATGCAGGGAATTGAACCCCTGCCTACGCAATAACCACCGTGCAGCCCCATCATAAAATCATTAATTAATTCATTTTCTACCGCTTATCCTCAAGAGGGTCGCAGGGCATGCTGAAGCCTATCCCAGCTGTCTTCAGGCGAGGGTACACCCTGGACTGGTCGCCAGCCAATCACAGGGCACATATAGACAAACAACCATTCACACTCACATTCATACCTATGGACAATTTGGAGTCGCCAATTAACCTAGCATGTTTTTGAAATGTGGGAGGAAACCGGAGTACCCGGAGAAAAACATGCAAATACCACACAGAGATGCAGGGAATGGAACCCGTGCCTACGCACTAACCACCGTGCAGCCCCATCATAAAATCATCCCATAAAACTGAATAGAAGCTTTTCCAGCCTGGATTTGAACATAGGATAGTCGCACATCTTCTGGAAGACCATTCCAGATTTTGGCCTCCTAGCTGTGAGGCCTGGTGCTAACCACTAGTCCACCGTGCAACACTGACAGCAAAAAAACGGGTTCTGTAAAAGTGAACACTGATTGAACACTGAGTGAATTCCAGTGAGGTAGGATTTCTTATTTGTAAATATAATATTTTTGTACTTAGCACATAGAAAATCTGTTTAAAACATAAAAAAAAATTATTAGAGCCCTCTCTAAATTAAATAACACCCTATATGTTATCACTTTTATATTTCTACTACCCAATAAAGTCAACATAATCAAACAAAATGAGACATATTAGACAAATAAGACACTGTTCTGGACTTCCTGTGGTGACTATTATCTCATCAGTGTAATACTACACACCCAGAATTATCACAATGTCTTTGAATGCATCTTCGGAATGCCTTATATTGCTCTGTTACTTAATGTAGCTACTTTTTAGGCTTAAAATGCATAATTCAGGCAAAACATGTACATTTTTTTAAATATGCATTTTTGTCCTTATTTTTGTGATGCTGTGATATTTGATTATTGACGCCCAACCTGAGCGTTCATTTGATGGTTCCATAATTGCTATTCTGCTGCATGACTACAATGTCCCCTGACTCTTTCATTCATGCATTTTCTATACCACTTATCTTCATTTAGGGTATGCTGGAGACTATCCCAGCTGACTTTAGGCGGGGTACACCCTGGACTGGTTGGCAGCCAACAACCATTCACACTCACATTCATACCTATGGACAATTTAGAGTCACCAATTAACACAATTGACACATGCAAACTCCACACAGAGATGCCTGAGCGAACTCAAGTCTTCTCCATCTCTTGACCGTGTAGCCAACATGCTAACCACTCAACTACTGCGCGGTCCTATTTGCAGTCTTATGTTATGGGTTAAGCTTTAGAGTTAATATCATCTTCTATCATATATCATATCATCTATCATATCTTTGTATTTTATCAATTTTATTGCGTCCAATCACACATCATCATTTCAACTTTAGCTTGGTGGCTAGTTTGCACTGACAACAAGTCAGTGTTCCCTTGTTTCCTGTTGTATTGATGTGCTGTATTGTTGATGAAGTGCTAAATGATCAGTACTAAAACGCTCTGTGTATCTCCTTTCCGTGAGGCATTATAGGGGAAAAACTCACTCGCCAGTCTCTCGGCTGTGCTTCACCGCTGCGTTGGCAGAGACAACTGTGATCCATCATTACCATCCACAACTAATGCACACTCACTTCAGTCTTACGCTTATCTGCAGCTGCCTGCTAATTAGGAGAAGCACAGAATTGTCATATCATAGCGGCCTAAAAAGCCTAAAAGTTATTCAGAAATGACTAGCCTGGCCACCAGGAGCACCGCGAGTTTCAGTCAATAATGGGCAAATTGACGAACGTTTATTAAATTTTTTAATTGCTGCGGCCTGAGGCTGTGTACCCAATTAGAGAATAAAATGTCCAAGCCCAGCACAGGATTTTAAACAAAATGAAGTAATTCATTATTGGTTATGCATCATATAAATCCTCCAGGCTGCCATAGAGCTTGGTTTCCTGCTAAATGTCCTTTCTCCAGATCTGGTTTGAAGAGAACCTGTCTGGAGGAGATTTTGTGACATCATGGGGCACTGGTTGGTTTGACTAGTGTTGATTCATCTTTGTGAAATGCTGATGCTTCCTCTTGAGGTGAGTTCTTAGTCTGAATATGGAGGCCTGTCCTGACTTTGTAAAAAAAAAAAATTCTGGCTGGTAGCAATTGTCCTCAAACTTAGGGACCCGGCTGCACGTCCTGAGATGTGGAGCCTTGAGGAGTGGACCTACATGAGGCATAGGGGCGAGCCGGAGATGCGTATTTGTATATAACACTGGGTAAAATTGTTGATTTGTTAATACTTGGGTTGTTTATATTGTTTATTTTTTTTATTTTGAACTGATTCTGTACTCTTGCTGCTGTGCAATGCTAATTTCCCCACTGAGGGATGAATAAAGGCTTATCTTATATCCTGCAATGGTTGTCCTCCCCGGGGCAAAACTGGTGCCACCAATCAACTTACACCAGCCATGGTAAGAATGCAGCTGATTGGGCCGGGACTGCTTATTTGTACAAGCAAGCTTGTCTTATTTCACAGCTAACCACCTTATCTGATGGTACTGTATGTCTCTCAGTCGCCACTTGGGGACCGTGCACTATCGAATTGGAGATAGTGTAGACATCAAACTTATTGTATCCCTTAAAGGGGACCTATTATGCAAATTTTTTGACCATTTTGTGGACTCCTATAGAGCAACTCCACACAAAACCAGCACATAAAGCTTTCTAGTTCTTCCAGAATCTTCACCTGTTCATCTGCATTTCTTTGGGTTTTGTGCTTCCCGGGAAAACGGTCTGTTTTTATCCAGGCATGCCCACTCCGCTGTGGTTGGTCACACTCATACCGAGTGCTTACGTAGGACATGATGTGCTGCTAGCTACGAACCCAACTTTATAGGAGTTGATAAGATGTTGATAATAAATTTTTTATCTTTTTAAAATGTCTGCTTTTAACACTTGGATCCCTTGGATCCCGAATACGAGCCGGAGGTATTAGCAACCCCGCTCCCTGTATGCACACTCTATAATGCTACACAGACAAACGCTTTTGTTCCATGACTTACACAAAGTAAACACAGTTAGGACACTGATAAATTGTTACTTACTGCTTGCTCTTTTGACTCCTCCATACAACTAAGTAACGTTGGAAAGGCATCAGACTTCAGCAAGTCAGCTAGTCCAGCTGCATACTGGTCCATATTCACAAAACAGTCCAGTGTGAAATGCCTTTGACAGATTAGAATGCATTTCTTTTGCTGGTAGTGCTGGTCTTTCGGAATTGTAAACAAATATGGCTTTCCCTTACGAGCCATTGCTAGCAAAGTAAACAGGGAAGCAGAGCTTGGGGTAGGGCAGAGAGTGTGTCTGGCCTACAGCCACGCCCACTCCTCTGTGACAACACAAAGGAACAGTTTTGCAACACCCCCTAGAACCGAGCATTTTGACCAATCCCAAACTTCTTTCAGGACTCACTTCCAAATGTGAAAACCTCATTATCTGAAACTTTGGCATCGTTTAACATGAGAATACAACATTCTAACCACATTTTTAGGTATAAATGTATATCAATATATGTTAAACTCGATTGTAGAAATAGAAACATACTGTAGCCTACGCCAGTGAGATAACACTGGTCCGGTTATTCTTGAATCTAATTACAATGTTCAAAAAGAATCACACCCTTACATCAACACTATGTAATCTAATAGTTTATTTGTTTTTGATTAGTGTGTGTTTCCATGTGTAGTTAGAGGCTCTTCCTCAAGGTGGCTGTTAAACAAGTCATTTCTTTTAAGGCACCATCCTTATTGAAAAGTGTCAATTTTATTTTCACTCAGATCTTCACAGAAGGGGATCAGATATCTGTTGGAAATAGAGCCAGACTGCCCTGACATGCCCCCCCCCCCCACCCCCACCCCCATGCCCCTTTAGCTCAGGTCAGTCAGGTCGAGATCTTGACCTGCCCGAGACATATGATCAGATGAGTCTTTCGATCTTTGCGTTTGAATCTATTCTACCTCATTACAAGTGTTTGTTTTTGTTATGAGAAAGTTCCCCATTTTGCTTCAAATACTATCAGATTTAATTCAATGACGTAGAGGATGTTTGTTTGATTATTTGTTTGTTTGCTGCAGAAGACTTTGGATAACGGGTTTATTTGTGCATCAGTTTTCTGCTTCAAACTCATCTCAAGTAAACTACTTTCAGGTGTTTTTCCAAAAGGAGACCAAACGGATTGATTGGTAACAAAGCCAATCAATGGGCAGTCTGGACAGTCATTGCCCAAATAGCAGACTACGCTAGGTTGATGTGGCTTCTATTCAACTGACACCATGTCATTTTGTCTCTAGAGAGGTCAACCACAGCTGTGAATGTGAGCTGTGGGTCAATCTGGATCAGTTATGCAGGAATTCTGGGCCACACATACTGGGGGGTTGAGTAAGGTCATGGATTCCTCCCTATGCATGTTTAAAGTTTATTTTGGGCTAAAAGAAACACAAAGTATCAACTTGAGGCGGGTTTGTCACCCAAAAGGGCACTTGGGACTGATCACAAAAACAAATTTACAGACACTTCCTGGTGGATGTCGGGGTCACCTAAATTAAACAGGGAATGATTTGGAGGAATGTTGGTCAACCGTAGGGTCATGGTATCAACCAGCATCTTTGACTGGATGATTGGTGGGTATCATAATAATAACATTTGGCGGGTGCAAAAGCACCATCTCAGTTTGGCCTCTCTGACTTTATCTCCAAGGCCTCTAACATGTAATGTACCTCTGATGGACTCGTTCTTGATCCTATCGATCCTGGTCACTCCCAATGAGAACCTCAGCATCCTCATCTCTGCTACCTCGTAGTCCTCATTTTCGTTATGACATTTAATGGTTATATTAATTAGTAATTCATAGTAGGGCTGTTAAATTTTAATCAAATTAATCACTGTTTATACAAAACAATTAATCATGATTAATCACCATTTGCAACTATACTTTTTTTACTGTATTTTTTAACACAACGATTAATGACACAGGGCACAATTTTACTTATTTGCATCTATTAACAGTTCCAAATGAAGTGAACATTGAAATCATGCTAAAAGATACAAATACATGACTGAAAAACAAAAACACCAGTCTTTTTACACTTTTACTGTGGAATCATGAGCTGTGATGGGCTGCATTCAAAGACATCACAGTATGAATTTTCATTCATACCTATGGACAATTAGGAGTCGCCAATTAACCTAGCATGTTTTTGGAATGTGGGAGGAAACCGGAGTCCCCGGAGAAAACCCTAATTATGACATTTTATTGGAAATGTTGATCCAAAAGCCTAGAACTTTTTTTTACTGTATTTTTAACACAACGATTAATGACACAGGGCACAATTTTACATAGTTACATCTATTAACAGTTACTAATGAACTGAACATTGAAATCATGCTAAAAGATACAAATACATGACTGAAAAGCCAAAACACCAATCTTTTTTACTAGTGGCAGAACATTTAAATCACACTTTTACTGTGGAATTATGAGCTGTGATGGGCTGCGTTCAAAGACATCAAGGAATTTTCAAGTTGAATTCAGTGTTTTGAAGGTGGATGTATTTTCCGAGCAGAAAAGTGTACTTCCGCAGTAATAGGAATATCCACTTCCTGTCTTTCTTTTAACATAATTAAATAAATTAGTCACTGCCGTTGATCCATTATTTATGACAGCCCTAAAATATAAATTGCATACATATAGTATATATACCATGTGGAACATGTCAAAGGCTCTGCTCCTATGAAATGGACAGTGATAACTCAGCAGCATAGACTTCCTTTTCCAAGGTCTGTTTCTCCTTCCCTTGCAACACCCCTTCATTCATTTTTTTTTCCGAGTCTGATATGTAGATAAAATGAAGATGATTAAAATATGATTCATATCAAATGGCCTCTCTGTGCCCGCTCAGGAATCAGTTTCAAGCAGTCGATATTGCCTGTGTGTTAAAAATGAAAATTATTGATCTTTTTCACCTCAAGCTGCTCAATGGATTGAACCTGAGAAAAACTGCTTTCTGCTGCCCGACCTCTCAAAATGATCCAAATGATAAAACTGCCTGGAAAAGCCAGGTTCATCTAAGGGGAGCATAGTTCCTGTCCGTATCATTTCAAGGAGGGGAACCAAGTCGCCATTTGCGCCATACAGTCGTCAAAGCCACATTGATAACAGCTTTATCTCTGAAACGCTTCTGTCCTCCATCACACTTCAGGTGTCAAATAAACCTGTATTTTTTTTTTTTTCGTGAGAGAAATGCTGCACGACGTGTCCTCTGAGGGCTATCAGAGTCGGGCCAGACACAGCTTGTCATTGAGCAAACGGTTACGGTCTATCACCAATAGTCTGGGAACTCCTCGGCCACAGTCCATTTCATAAATGCCTTCTCACTGAGCTGACAGCTTGACGATTGGATTAGTGTGACCTGTACTCACCTGGAGTGGTGAGTACTTATACATTGTTATGCTTTAAAATGCGTTTATTAAGTGTAGGAGTCATAGTGAAGAAAGGAGTTGAATCTAATCTAATAATGACATTCATTCATTCATTCATTCATTTTCTACCGCTTATCCTCTCGAGGGTCGCGGGTTAGCTTGAGCCTGTCCCAGCTTTCTTCGAGCGGGGTACACCCTGGACTGGTCGCCAGCCAATCACAGGGCACATATAGACAAACAACCATTCAACCATCGGTGGGTATCATAATAATAACATTTGGAGGGTGCAAAAGCACTGTAATATTTACGCAGCATCCTTCTACCAATATATCCACTATCTCTCCTCTGGACATGTCCGAACCATCTCAGTCTGGCCTCTCTGACTTTATCTCCAAGGCCTCTAACATGTAATGTCCCTGTGATGGACTCGTCCTTGATCCTATCCATCCTGGTCACTCCCAATGAGAACCTCAGCATCCTCATCTCTGCATCATGACATTTAATGGTTATATTAATTATTAATTAATAGAAGGGCTGTCAAATTTTAATCAAATTAATCACTGTCCCATCCCATTCCATCAGCAGTCTCGGGAGGAACGAACGGATACGAAGACGGATATTTTAATAAATGCAATTTTCCTCCACAAAAAATAGCCTTTCCACATAAAAATGACCAGATGTCGTGTGCGTACTGATGATGCATACCGATGTGCTGCATTCACCACTTATGTTGGTTCAAATCCATTCTGCAGCTTTTGGAAGGTTTAGTACTGCTGGTGCACAAACCTGCTTATACAAGAGTGTCAAGGCAAAATTTGAATATTGAATATTTTTAACCAAATTTTTACTTACATTTTGAACTGTAATAAATAAAAAAATATTTTTTAAAAAATGTCATAATTTTTTTTATTATTACCAAATGTCTCCAGGGCAACACTGCCCGAGAAGAAAGATATGTGATGAAATGAGAACTGAAGGAATATGATCTTGAAGAGCGAGAGATAGATGACTAGGCGAGGAATGACATAGTGGGAGGAAGAGGATTCAACAGGCAGCCCTGCCTGCAGGTCATGGAGGCCACAGCTGAATCCACAGATGTTCCTCAGAATGGAGGATCCAATGGTGGCCTCCTCCCCAAAATAGGAGGTGATTTATCACACGGGCCATAAATCAGCATGTCTGACCTCTCCTGCACACAACTCACACCCTAAACACATTATTCTAGTGCTCTGACTATCTATTATCAGACAATGGCAGCAGATACACACAATACTAGCAAGGAGCATCAAGATGAACTGTACAAATATTTTGTAGCCCGTAGTGAGGATAAGCGGCATAGAAAATGGATTGGATGTTTTTTTCAAAATAAATAAAAATCAATAAAAAAATCATTTTCTATCCTGCTGGAGTCTATCCCAGCTGTATTCGGGCGAGAGATGGGGTACACCCTGGACTGGTCGCCAGCCAATCACAGGGCACATATAGACAAACAACCATTCACACTCACATTCATACCTATGGACAATTTGGAGCCAATAAAAGATCAAATTGGAAAAAAATGGGTGAAAATGCAAAATACTTTTACATGGTTATAGATTTAGAATATATGACTTTTTTTTCCCAAATTCTCATCACGGCATTAATAATTCATTGACGGTGTCTAATATGAAAAAGAGTGATTAGAGCAGCACTTCATGTGCAAGAAGTTGAGACCATTAATCATGTAGGGGTGGCAATAAGCTGTTACCTGAAATGTCTAGACAGCTAATGGGGTGGCCGGGGTGTGACCAAGGGTGGCTGTGGTCTTTTTTTTTTTGGAATGATAAATGAACACACCTTGTTGTAGCTTGTCCAAATTGTTTTTAATAACTATAAAAGTAATCTTCACTCACTAAATGTACTGCAAAAAAGGTCAGTAAGGATAATTCATAATGCCGCCTACAGAGAACATACTAACTCCTTATTTCTAAAATCACAAATACTTCAACTTGCTGATATAGTTCATCTTCAAACAGCTAAAATAATGCATAAGGCTAAAAACAACCAATTAGCTAAAAATGTCATCCAATAATTCTCTACAAGAGAGGAGAAATATGATCTCAGGGAAGAAGTACATTTGAAACACTTCTATGCTAGGACTACGTTATGCTAGCCATAGCATTTCAGTATGTGGAATCAAACTATGGAATGGATTGAGTAAGGACCTCAAACAATGCACAACGATGAGCCAATTCAAGAAACAATACAAGCAGTTGATGTTTGCTAAATACAAGGATGAAGAGTCTTGAACCAGTCATGATGTGCTATATATATCACTATATTGACACTTACTTCGGTACAAGGTACATTATTAAAAAAAAAAAAAAAACTGTGTTATAGAAAGCAGGAAGTGAACAAATGTAACAGTTACTGATTGTAAAAGTACCAGATGGAGGGGTAGGATTTAATAAGCTTTGCTTCTTCCTACTCCTTTTGGACATGTGGAACTGTGAACTGATTATGGGATGCACTCAATTGTAATCTGATGCATGTTCAAATGAAATAAAACCATTACCATTACCAAATGTACCTCACTGGATGGACCCCCTCTTTGTTCCATGCTGGTGAGATCCTAAAGATGTCGTGCAGGATGTAATACTGTCACCTTATCTCGCGTCACGAGAGCAAAGCGGGGCTCGCTTCCCCCCGGTGCACACGAGGAGTCCACATTCCACCAGGCCATGTTCTTCCACAGACCTCCAAACAGGGGTCCTCATTAGCAGAGACTTGCCTCTTAATAAGTCTTAATTTCACATGAGCGCGGTGACCTTTTACACTCAGGGATCAAAGGTCATGGCCTGCCTCTCGTTAGCTCCATGAGAGGACGATGGTTACATTTTATATCCTGGCGATTGAAGCTAAAGCTGAGGTTCAGCCTCATTTCAAAAGAGTCTATTAGTTTACTCAACCTTAACACTCAGTCCTGTTTAGAGCTGAGGAGGAGGACATGACCTTAGACATAAGCCAAGAGCTGTAGGGGGAGGCCGACTCACCCCCCCTCCCTCTCTAACTTATTTAGTCTTTAGTCATTTGGATGTGTGTGCATTTTGAGTACACATTGTGTTTCTAACTTTTTGGATTGGAAACATGTTTGCGTTATTAACAAGCAATTTGAACGACTCTTAGATTCTTACCGTGCTATTAATCCATTTGGAGTCAGTTTGCAGTTTTTATGCCCTCAGGGTAAATAAATAGGTAAGTCTTAGAAATAACTCCAGCCCTGAAGCGGTGGTTTGCATATCTTCTCTGCCTCCTTAGACACTAAGGTGGAGGTGTGAAGCCTGAAAAGAGGCCGTTTTCTACGTTTTCTATGTATTTCTTTGTCACGCCGTCAAATCTAACACGCTACATGTAATGTGTGAAGGTATGAATATGTACTGTATCATTACTTATACATCCACGGTTTACATTCCAACTCAGACGGCAGAGAGGAACCTCATCTCAGCTTTCTGCCTTGAGTTTGATCAAGAAATGTGCAAATTCAGCAATTTTTACTTAAGAAAATGTAAAAAAAAAAGATTGAAATAAGACAGAAAAAATATTTACAACACACTTTAATGGACTTATGTTATTTATTTTATTTTTTTGTTGCCTTCCCTTGCCTATTTTTTTTTGTTTTGCCTATTTTTTTTTTGCCTATTTTTTTTTTTTAGGACCTCAAACAATGCACAACGATGAGCCAATTCAAGAAACAATACACAATACACATTGACACTTACTATGGTACACATTATGTCATTGGATGGTCATATCACCTCCTACTTTGGTACAAGGTACATTATTAAAAACAAACAAAACAAAAAAAAACTTTAAACTGTATTATGGAAAGCAGGAAGTGAACAAATGTAACAGTTACTGATTGTAAAAGTATCAGATGGAGGGGTAGGATTTAATAAGCTTTGCTTCTTCCTACTCCTTTTGGACATGTGGAACTGTGAACTGATTATGTGATGCACTCAATTGTAATCTGATGCATGTTCAAATGAAATAAAACCATTACCATTACCATAGTTTGCAGAAAAAGCGGATTTGGAAGATGTGGGTTTGAATCTCTGTGTGGAGTTTGCATGTTTTCTTTCCTCCAACTTTCCAAAAACATGCATGTTAGGTGAATTTGTCCAAATGTGCCCTGGAATTGGCGGGCGACAAGTCTGGAGTGTATCCTGCCTGTCGACCAAAATCAGCTGGGATAGGCTCCAGCACACTCCCACTATGATAAAAAGAGGATTAAGTGGCACGGAAAATGGATGGGAAAAGAATGAATGCTTTGCTGTAAGAAAATAAAGTCAAAATATTATTGCAATAACATCATAATTATGGGAAGATAATTTAGAATAGTTGGAAAATGAAAAAACAGCTGTAACTTTACAAGAATAAAGTCAAAACATGAAGAAAAGAAAACAAGTCTTATTCTAACTTGAAAAAAGTCAAAATATAAAGAAAAAATGATATTTGAAAAAAAAACTGGAAAGATTCTGTTGTTTTAGTAGTATAGAATTTCTATAACAATAACACAATTTTAAAGTCATATGATGGGACATATGATGAGACAACAAAATCATGTAATTTTTGGAATTTGAGGTTGGAGAAAGCAACTGACGGGACTAAAGTCATAACAAGAGAAAAGTTAACAAAGACAATTTAAGAAGAAAGTTTAAATATTTGGATTTTTTTTTAAAAAGAACATAAATGAAAAACAGCTGTAACTTTTCAACAATTAAGTCAAAACATGAAAGTCTCATTCTGATTAGAAAAAAAGGTAATTTTACAAGAACAAACTGGAAATATTATGTGGACAAACTATGTTGTTTTAGTAGCATAGAATTTATTAAACAATACTCATTTTGTTAAGTCATCATATGATGAGAAACAAATAAAATCATATAATTTTTGGAAGTTTAGGTTGGAAAAAGCGACTACATTACAGGACTAAAGTCATAACATAACAAAATAAAAATTTAAAAAGACTATTTAAGAAGAAAGTTTAAATATTTGGAAATTTAAAAAAAAAACATAAATGAAAACCAGCTGTAACTTTTCAACAATTAAGTCAAAACATGAAGAGAAAAAAGTCTCATTCTGATTAGGAAAAAAGGTAATTTTACAAGAACAAACTGGAAATATTATGTGGACAAATTATGTTGTTTTAGTAGCATAGAATTTATTAAAAAATAATCATTTTGTTAAGTCATCATATGATGAGAAACAAATAAAATATTATTTTATTTTCATATCATTTTTGGATGTTTAGGTTGGAAAAAGCGACTACATTACAGGACTAAAGTCATAATATAACAAAAGAAAAATTTACAAAAACTATTGAAGAAGAAAGTTTAAATATTTGGGAAAAAAACATAGGAAAAGTGCAAAGTTAATACTGTACTAATAATACAATTTTTTTCTACCCATGACTGTGGTAGATGTGTGCACCTGTATTATCACATTTTTTAAATAAAATATGACCATAGTAATCTAATCGTTCTGGCTTGAATGACGCTCCATGGCGGACCAACGCTGAGACTCTCGGTCTGCGATATAATTAACTAGTGGTTAGCACGCAGATCTCACAGCTAGGAGACTAGGGTTCAATTCCACCCTCGGCCATCTCTGTGTGGAGTTTGCATGTTCTCCCCGTGCATGCGTGGGTTTTCTCCGGGTACTCCGGTTTCCTCCCACATTCCAAAAACATGCTAGGTTAATTGGCGACTCCAAATTGTCCATAGGTATGAATGTGAGTGTGAATGGTTGTTTGTCTATATGTGCCCTGTGATTGGCTGGCAACCAGTCCAGGGTGTACCCCGCCTCTCGCCCGAAGACAGCTGGGATAGGCTGTCTTCCAGCACACCCCGTGTGAGGAAAAGCAGTAGAAAATGAATGAATAATATTAAGAATTACATCTGTTTTTTAATTACATCAAATTATGAATTAATTTTCTGAATTACATCGTGTACAGTTAATTACCTCATAATTAACCTGAAGCATCTGTCCACCCAGCTCACTTCTCTAAGTCTTGAGTCTCATCACATGACCTTGATGGCCTTTACTTGATGATCGAATAAGGTCTAAGCAGTAATAAATATGATTATGATTAGTGATTGAACTGAAGAAAAAAAATCTTGATGGTCGTCAGAATCTGTTTGGGTGAAAAGTTGGGATTTTCCAAATGATGTCATCACATGACTTTTGGGTGTAACTGCAGAAGCTGCAAAGGTGGAGGCCAGACTAAGCAGAGATCTCATCTGGAGAGAAGAAAGAATGTAAAAACCAAGATGAAGTTAGCCATGAAAAAACAAATGATCAAAAACAAATGAAGTTGAATGGGAAGGAGAAGCTTTAAGAGAGCATTTGAGTCATCATTATTCATAAAGCATACGATGGTGGTCATAAATGGAAAGATGACTTTTAATCACTTGTCACCACAGTATTATATTTTTATTACGTTTGTGCATACTTGTATCCTCTTGTAGCGCTTCTCACTTTCGTCTTTATTGCTACTGTTGTAAAAATTGAGCTTGCAGCAAGGAAAATAGATGCATTAAAAGACAAGTCGTGAAGCAGAATAAAACCAGTAATTATACTATGGAGCACAATAACAATAAAAAATATATTAAAACATATTAAAGCAATGAAAAATGAATACAACAATAAAAGAGAAGACCGCCTATCAAGGGTGCAAATGAATGGCTGGATTTCAAATAAAGTGTTTTTATTGCAAATACTCACATAAAGATTTTATGTGTTTGTTGTGTTCTTTTTAGCCTTAAAAAACTTAACTGGGAAGCATTTGATATTTATGTCATCAACATATCTTCATAAACACAAAGCAAGTTTCCCCTACTGACAAATTACAGTAGAGATGGGTGGAGTCATCCAAATATTGATATTGTCAATATCAGGGTAATCTGACACATTTCTTTTTTTGTTGTGTTGTTCAAATATATTGAATACATTTATGCACTATAGTGTGAAATTTGCTAATTCAGGGAATTCAGCAGGTTTCTTGTGTCCAAGGATCAGCTCTGGAGCTAGGGTCTGGGTGAGACTGGGCCGCATCAGGTTTTCCAAAAAAAACCCCCAAAAAACGCATTTATTAAAAACAGAAAAATGAATAAACTTTGCTTTGGTTTCGATTTTCTACAAGAAAAGCTCTGATAAAACATTCCACTGTTCTCAAATATCCTAATTTTTTATTTTTCACAAAATAAGATGAAAAATAAATAAACAAATCAAGAATAAAGAAAATCAATCAGTAATAAATAAATATAAAATAATATAATATATTTTTATATATATTATACAATAATAATAATAATAAAACGGCAAATAATAAAAACTTAAGAAACCACATATAGTTGGTGGGTAGACAAATTATTTTTTTCAGATTAAAATGAACAAAGCATTATTAGAGCCCTGTAGACATGACAAAACACGACTATAGTCACATTTATACTCTTTTTATTTACAACATATTGCGCAACTGCAGGGTCTTGAGACACATGCTAACTCGCAAACTAGAGAGCTAGCGACCTAAACGGTAGCCTTCAAGTTATTTCCTTTAAACTTAAATAGCCAAAAACTTACCACTTCCACACTGATAGGGAGGATAACTATTAACAGTTATTTAACCTTTAAGATGAACATTAATCAAACGTAATAATCTTTTCTGGGTACATGATACCATACAGCATCCATATCAAACTTGCGCGGGCCGCACTAGCATTAAACTTTTATATCAAGGCGGGGGCCTCAAACTAGTGTCCTGCGGGCCACATTTGACCCACGGGCCACGTGTTTGAGACCACTGGTCTAGAGACAGTGCCACTGAGGAAAAGACAGGAAGCAGAACTGGAGGTAGCAGAGATGAAGATGCTGAGGTTCTCATTGGGGAGATAGTGAATATATTGGTAGAAGGATGCTGCCAGGAAGGCGACGTAGAGGAAGACCAAAGATTAGGTTTATGGATATTGTGAAGGAGGACATGCTGATTCTCCTGGAATCGTTCTTTTTTTTTTTTAATTCCATCTTTCAAAATTGACATGATGATCATGACAATGTGATTCCCTATGAGTCCCTGAAATAAACAACTCCTGATGATGAACTAACACACACACACACACTAAGAGTCCAATAAAACTGTGAATTAATCCCGGCTGCGAATGTGTTTCTCTGTTAGTGGCGTGGCGGGAGACAAAAAACATTCTTTGAGAACATGCTTATGCATACTCACCACTAATATTTGATGAAGTCTTCTATCTCCTCAGAATCATGAGTAAATGATACCACTAATGACTTGCAAATGCAAGTGGTACAATCATTAAACACTGTCACACATATAAGGTTTCATTACTTATTTTTCTAATTTGCTGTTTTTTTCAATGCTAACGATAATAGGTTGACAGTGCTGTGACTGAAAAATATTCTCCACCACTTCAGCTTGTAAGTACAAAATACAGTGGATTCTTCTCCTTGTGTTTGTCTGCTGTATGCTGATAATCCCAGCATACGTAATTGTGTGTTTCTTTGTGTGGCATCCCACCCATTTGAGTGTTAATTACCTTGCCATTATCTTTGATTGGTGTAAATAAATTCCAACTCTTATAAGGTAAGACCTAGTTAATTATTGTCTTATAATGAACATGTGGGAGTCACTGTACTAAGCAATGTGAGTATTATACAGTATTAAAAAAGACGGACGACAGCTCTGGTAATTAACATACAATGAGGACATGAGGGTAGTTGGTGTGAGGGAGACAGATGTGTGGACATTGAAAGGGTGAACGAAAATAAATTTCTGTGGATCACAATAGATGAAAATATGAGCTGGAAACCTCATATTCCAAATATACAACATAAGGTGGCCAGAAATATTTCAGTATTGAACAAAGCAAAATTTGTTCTCAATCAGAAATCACTCCACACTCTTTATTGCTCTCTGGTTCTTCCATATCTTACTTATTGTGTGGAAATATGGGCTAATAACTATAAAAGCAATCTTCACTCGCTAAATGTACTGCAAAAAAGGTCAGTAAGGATAATTCATAATGCCGCCTACAGAGAACATACTAACTCCTTATTTCTAAAATCACAAATACTTCAACTTGCTGATATAGTTCATCTTCAAACAGCTAAAATAATGCATATGGCTAAAAACAACCAATTACCTAAAAATGTCATCCAATACTTCTCTACAAGAGAGGAGAAATATGATCTCAGGGAAGAAGTACGTTTGAAACACTTCTATGCTAGGACTATGTTATGCTAGCCATAGCATTTCAGTATGTGGAATCAAACTATGGAATGGATTGAGTAAGGACCTCAAACAATGCACAACGATGAGCCAATTCAAGAAACAATACAAGCAGTTGATGTTTGCTAAATACAAGGATGAAGAGTCTTGAACCAGTCATGATGTGCTATATATATCACTATATTGATAGTATATTGATATATATATCACTACAAATTTCCCTACTGAGGGACGAATAAAGGCATATCTTAATCTTAATTGACACTTACTATGGTACACATTATGTCATTGTATGGTCATATCACCTTGTACTTCGGTACAAGGTGCATTATTAAAAAAAACAAACCTGTATTATGGAAAGCAGGAAGTGAACAAATGTAACAGTTACTGATTGTAAAAGTACCAGATGGAGGGGTAGGATTTAATAAGCTTTGCTTCTTCCTACTCCTTTTGGACATGTGGAACTGTGAACTGATTATGTGATGCACTCAATTGTAATCTGATGCATGTTCAAATGAAATAAAACCATTACCATTACTAATTAAGAAGTCTGCTTCTTCACTTCTGACCAAAATAAAGGACCAAAATTCCCACTGAAACCCCAATCATCTCATAGGTAGTCAGAAGGCTTCCTGTGTGTGTAAAAAAACAGCTGACCTAATACTATATATAATAAAAACATCCATATTTATGGTCATTTACCCATGTGCTTCCTTGTTCTGCATTTCTTGCTGCTTTTCTACTGAATACTTTTGCAAATACATATGTCTTCACAAATGAATTATAATAGTCATACATGTGTTTTGTTAGTAAATGGCCCGAAGCAGTTAGAGTTTCCTTTCAAAAATACTAAATTTCTCTATCCAGTTTATGTTGTAGTTGCACATGACTTACAGACACAATCTCCTCAATCCAACCCTGTCTTCTGCATCTGTCTCTCTCACACCAACTACCCTCATGTCCTCCTTCACTACATCCATAAACCTCCTCTTTGGTCTTCCTCTACGCCTCCTACCTGGCAGCATCCTTCTAACAATATATTCACTATCTCGAACCATCTCAGTCTGGCCTCTCTGACTTCATCTCCAAGGCCTCTAACATGTAATGTGCCTCTGATGTACTCGTTCCTGATCCTATCCATCCTGGTCACTCTCAATGAGAACCTCAGCATCCTAAACAACATTCCTTCACTACATTCTAGAACCTCCTATTCGGTCTTCCTGTCACGCCCTGTGTGGGTTCCCTCGTGACAGTTTGTTTGGTTTCCATTCTGGACTCTTATTTTGTATTTAACTTCCTGTTTTGCCCTGTCTTCCTTGGTTGCCCCACTCATCCACACCTGTCCCTAATTTGTATTGGTCTATTTAGTTCAGGTGTGCGCTTCTCCCTTTGTGGGATCATTATTGTTTGTCCGTTAGCTATTTGAGTTGCGTTTTCTTCTGCTGCTATTATAGCTAAAATAAATATTATTTTACCTGCATTTGGTCCTGCTCTCTGCATCCTGTAGTTGCACCGCAACACAGACATGCCGTACCGTGACACTTCCACTACGTTTCCTGCCTGGCAGCATCCTTCTACCAATATATTCACTATCTCTCCTCTGGACATGTCCCAACCATCTTAGTCTGGCCTCTCTGACTTTATCTCCAAGGCCTCTAACATGTAATGTCCCTCTGATGTACTCGTTCCTGATCCTATCCATCCTGGTCACTCTCAGTGAGAACCTCAGCATCCTCATCTCTGCTACCTCCAGTTCTGCTTCCTGTCTTTTCCTCAGTGGCACTGTCTGTAGACCAAACAACATGGCTGGTCTCACCACAGTTTTGTATACCTTTCCTTTCATTTGAGCTGAAACTCTTCTATCCACCCAATCCATCTTGCCTGCAGACGTGTTACAAGCTCAACTAAAAAAAAATATTTTGGTCACTAGATGTAACCCAAAAGCCAAACTATGAGAAAATATGTTGTTTTTGATGCTAGTCTGATTCCTAAGACCATAAATGTGTGTTATTATAGTAATTATGAAGATGTTCAGCAATAAAAAAAATACCACAACCATTACAGATATGTAAATAATTTACATTCGAGAACATTCATTTAGCCACGATTCTATTATAATGATTACAATTACCCTGCATCTGCTGGCAGCACAATATGAATATGTTTGTCACATTTCTTTGCAACCATTATGCAAAATTATGTCACGGTGGTCTCTAAATGAACTCCAAAGATCATATGACTGATCACAGCTGTGCTGCGGGGAATGATGCAAGCAAAGAAAATGGGGTGAAAAAGGAACATGAGATCGTGAATTCATTTGGAAGTACAACAAAGGCTTTGGGGCAAACTGTGGGGACAAAAATATAGTACCATGGCAAATATAGACCTCTTCGTGGGTGTTTTGGATAGTTTGAGGTCAGACTAGTTTTTAAAAACTATTTTTGAATGAACAACCATGCTGTGTGTTCCTTGAGGTCTCAACTGCTGCAGTGTACTTACTGCTGCATTTTTGTACTAATGGGATGAAAATATCCTGCAGTGGACTCAACCCGCACACATTACTAACAGTATTTTATACGTGTTTATCGCGGTTAATTAGTTCTAGACCTGGCCGTGATAAGTGAAGTTAGGCCAAGTAGGATTCCTAATTTATGAATGCAATAATTTTATAGTTAGAGCATATATATATAACCTGTTTCCAACCTTCTAAATATGGGTTTTAACATGATTAGAGCTCTCCAGACATGGAATAACACCGCTATAGGCACCTCTATACTCCTATTATTGAATATAGCAGACATAATGAGATTAAATAATATTACTAACAATATTTCATACTCGTTTATCGCGGTTAATTAGTTCTAGACCTGGCCGTGATAAGTGAAGTTAGGCCAAGTAGGATTGCTAATTTATGAATGCAATATTTTTATAGTTAGAGCACATATATAACCTGTTTCCAACCTTCTAAATATGGGTTTTAGCATGATTAGAGCTCTCCAGACATGGAATAACACCCCTATATGCACCTCTATACTCCTATTATCGCATATATAGTAGACATAAATAAGGTTAAATAACATTACTAACAGTATTTCATACTCGTTTATCGCGGTTAATTAGCTCTAGACCTGGCCGTGATAAGTGAAGTTAGGCCAAGTAGGATTCCTAATTTATGAATGCAATATTTTTATAGTTAGAGCATATATATAACCTGTTTCCAATCTTCTAAATATGGGTGTTAACATGATTAGAGCGCTCCAGACATGGAATAACACCCCTATAGGCACCTCTATACATCTATTATCAAATATAGTAGACATAATAAGATTAAATAACATTACTAACAGTATTTCATACTCGTTCACGGTTAATTAGTTCTAGACCTGGTCGTGATAATGAAGTTAGGCCAAGTAGGATTCCTAATTTATGAATGCAATATTTTTATAGTTATACTATAGTTATAGTTACATATAACATGCTTCCAACCTTCTAAATATGGGTTTTAACATGATTAGAGCTCTCCAGACATGGAATAACACCCCTATAGGCACTTCTATACTCCTATTATCAAATATAGTAGACATAATAAGGTTAAATAAGCCATTTAAGACATGAATAGGACTCATGCTTGTGTGTGTGTTGCTGATGTGTAGATTACTGACACCTAGTGACCAGTGTCGACTACTGCATATCATATTTCAATGAATCTTCTGAATTCCTTATTTGCATTTTAGATCCATTTTAGATCATTTTAGATTCATCTTATTTTGCATTTTAACGTTTAATTAAAAATATAAAAAATTAGAGGCCATATGTAACCATGAAAATGAAAACAATTGTTTCTAAATTCATTAATTTTTGAAAAAACTTCAAAGTAAAGCCCTGGAATATGAAGCGTGACCTGACTGTAATATGTAATTCCTTATTTGCATTTTAGATCCAAACGTTTAATTAAAAATACAAAAAATAGAGGCCATATATAACCATGAAAATGGAAATAATTGTTTATAAATTAATTAATTTTTTAAAAAACTTCAAAGTAAAGCCCCAAAATATGAAGCGTGACTGTAATATATAATGTGATACCCGACCCTATTCACCTCAAAACTTTATTTAAAAACATCTCCCCACAAAGAACACACCTCATTTCCCCAAAGTCAAAAATAAACATTTCAATGAATTTCTCAAATACTTGTTGTTGGTCCTACAACATATGTCCATATGTCTTAAGGGGGGCCTATTATGCTAATTTATTTATCCTTTGTATTGAGTTTTGGTCTCCTATAGAGCAGCTACACACAATAATCCATACAGAAAACTTGTTAGATCTTCTAGAATCTGCACCTATTCCAGCTGTGTTACCTTTGATTTGTGCTTTCTGCCAAAACGGTCTGTTTTGATTTATTCCACCCACGGCCCATGTGATTGGTCACATACCCAAAATGCTTCTTAACTATTACCCATATGAAGAAGTCTGCCCTCTGTGACATCACAAAGGGACAGTTTTACCACGCCTTTTAAAACAGACCATTTTGAGCCATTCCAAACTTCTTTCAGGGTTCACTTCCAAATGTGAAAACCTCATTAACTGAAACTTTGGTATCGTTTAACATGAGAATACAACATTCTAACTACATTTATAGGTCAGAAAAGTGGAAAAACATAACAGGTCCCCTTTAAATGCATTTTTTTTTGCACCAGAAGCTGTAGTGCTCCTTATATTAAGCACTCAATGTGGACATCTACACAGGAGTCAGTGACAGCATTGACCAAATGTGTACAGCCTACGGTCCAAAGTTTCCCATGGACCATGATATGATGCTGACCTTGCACTTTGTCTGTTTTTACTGTATTCTGTTCAGTCTGATTGGGTTTCAGGCCTGCGCCAATAAAAGAAATCCTTTAACAGCTATTGGTGGCTCAAGGGATTGTGATCTTTTGAATATCAAGTTCCTCATGGAGAAACAAAAGCCAAACTGATCTCCTATTTTTAGCGTTAAATCAACTGACTCTATTAAGTTTAAGATGTGTTTACTTTCAAAATATATTATGCCCTGTGAACTGAGTCTGGGAAATCTTATTTTTTTTGTTTAATGTTAACTTGATGACTTTTCTGAGAATTTTTGACATATTTTTCAAGGCACACAGAATATTGTGTTCTAGGGCTATATAGACATGGAACATAACAAAATAAAGATTAGACTCTTGTTTTTCATTTGGAAAAAAAAGTGTGTTTCTACCTTTTCCCATTTTTTAGTAATCAGCAGTACAACACAGGTAAGTTTTCAGCAAAATATTTCAGCATTTATATTTGTAAAAAGATACATTTCCAGCATGACTTTCACTTTTTAGCCAAAATATCTAAACAAGGATGCCACATCATAAACAACACAAAAAATGGTTGTTTTACATGAAAATAGCATTTTTTTTAAACAAATATAACACATTTTCGGCGGCACAGTGGGCAAGTTGTTAGCACGCAGACCTCACAGCTAGGAGACCAGGGTTCAATTCCACCCTCGGCCATCTCTGTGTGGAGTTTGCATGTTCTCCCCGTGCATGCGTGGGTTTTCTCCGGGTACTCCGGTTTCCTCCCACATTCCAAAAACATGCTAGGTTAATTGGCGACTCCAAATTGTCCATAGGTATGAATGTGAGTGTGAATGGTTGTTTGTCTATATGTGCCCTGTGATTGGCTGGCCACCAGTCCAGGGTGTACCCCGCCTCTTGCCCAAAGACAGCTGGCTCCAGCACCCCCCGCGGCCCTCGTGAGGAAAAGCGGTAGAAAATGAATGAATGAATAACACCTTTTCACATTTCCCTTCAATGCATAAACTCTTGAACGCTACACGGCTACAAGCCTTTTCACTTCCTGGTTGTTGCAGAGCACTCTTTTACAAGGTAAAGATGCATGCCGAGCTCTTATAAAAAGCGCTTCTGCCAACTTGTGGCCATTTTTATCACTTAAAAACACACCAAACATGATCTCTTCTATTGCGCGGTTGTATCATCACCTCTTTTTGCCTCTCATGCAAACATATAAATATGTTGAATTGAACGAATGCATTAACTATACATACTGTATTGTCTATCTGACACCATAAAAAAGACAAGGCTGTCATTGAAGTCATCAGTCAACAATTGCTTTATTGAACATTTATTGAATTAAACAGAACATCGCTTATAACTTCCGAGTCGCTACAATACATAACAAGTGAAGTAACTTTCATTTGTGGAGTGACTATTTAGTACAGGGGTGGGCAAACTACGGCCCGGGGGCCACATGCGGCCCACCAAGCGTTTGAATCCGGCCCGCCAGTTGCTTTCTAAGTAACTTCAACTTTTAACATACAAACTGGCAACATGACTTGCAAGTCGGATGTCTGATTTAGTAAAAAATAAACAACAAAACTGTCAAATTAAATGACATAGTTTGATGTGGTGTGATGTTTAAAGTGCTCCTAAAAAAGGGACATACAACTGATATAGGATAACACTTTTACAGATAAAATTAGACAAATAATTCAAGGAAAATGATAAGCATAAAATAGTGTGTGTGTGATAAATACGTATATGTTCTGGCCCCCCAGACAATTTTGTTAACTCAATGCGGCCCTCGAGTCCAAATATTTGCCCACCCCTGATTTAGTACAACCGGTCGGGAAGAAGACACTGTGGTTGTCGCGTACACGGGGTCACATCACCATGACAACACACACGCTCAAAAGCTGCAGGCAAGGAGACTACACAATGCAGTACAATGTAGCCAAACACTCTTGGCATATATTCATTCATTCATTTCGGGCGAGAGGCGGGGTACACCCTAGACTGGTCGCCAGCCAATCACAGGGCACATACAGACAAACAACCATTCACACTCACATTCATACCTATGGACAATTTGGAGTCGCTAATTAACCTAGCATGTTTTTGGAATGTGGGAGGAAACCGGAGTACCCGGAAAAAACCCACGTATGCACAGGGAGAACATGCAAACTCCACACAGACATGGCAGAGGGTAGAATTGAACTTGGGTCTCCTAGCTGTGTGGCCTGCGCGCTAACCACTTGTCAGTCATATTCATTCATTCATTCATTTTCAACCGCTTTTTCCTCACAAGGGTCGCGGGGGTGCTGGAGCCTATCCCAGCTGTCTTCGGGCGAGAGGCGGGGTACACCCTGGACTGGTCGCCAGCCAATCACAGGGCACATATAGACAACCATTCACACTCACATTCATACCTATGGACAATTTGGAGTCGCCAATTAACCTAGCATGTTTTTGGAATGTGGGAGGAAACCGGAGTACCCGGAGAAAACCCACGCATGCACGGGGAGAACATGCAAACTCCACACAGAGATGGCCGAGGGTGGAATTGAACCCTGGTCTCCTAGCTGTGAGGTCTGCGTGCTAACAACTTGCCCACTGTGCCGCCGAAAATGTGTTATATTTGTTTAAAAAAAATGCTATTTTCATGTAAAACAACCATTTTTTGTGTTGTTTATGATGTGGCATCCTTGTTTAGATATTTTGGCTAAAAAGTGAAAGTCATGCTGGAAATGTATCTTTTTACAAATATAAATGCTGAAATATTTTGCTGAAAACTTACCTGTGTTGTACTGCTGATTACTAAAAAATGGGAAAGTACCCGGAGAAAACCCATACATGCAAACTAACTCCACACAGAGATGGCCGAGGATGGAATTGAACCCTGGTCTCCTAGCTGGGAGGTCTGCGCGCTAACCACTCGATATATATTATATAATATATATAGTGTATTGACATATATTTAAACTTGTATCTTGCATTAAATATGCATCAGGGAAACATACATAACTCCAAGATAAGGTACAGTATAGTTGAGTGGTATAGTTTTACAATGATGACATCAATCAATCAAACTTTATTTGTAGAGCACTTTTCATACTTACTTAATTTACATGTTAAAAAAAAAGAAAGACAACAACAAGACACATATACACACACACACATAAGTTTGTTTGCCTGAGTACAGAGGAACCAGTTCAGGAAGCGCTGCCATCTGCGCTGGGGGTTGCCCACGGCCCAGGCCATGATGCCGCAACTCAGGGGGCCACCACACAACAGGTAGGCAGGGGACCCGCACCGCTGCAGTGGGGCACCGCCACAGAGCTCCCAGCCACCCCAGTCGGTAAGCCCCACGAGAGGAGACACCCCAGCCCCCAACCGAGAACAGCCCCCAGTGCAGAGAGCCCGAACTGAGGAAACACTGGATATATGGGATAAGAAATATAACAACATAAAATAAGAATATAGAAAGTACATATAGAAATAAACATTAAAACATAAAAAAACATAAAAGTGATTAATAAAAACTAAAATAAGCATGTGTAAAACTATAAAAACATTTGGTTAAGATCCAAAAAAAAAGGTATAGGATATAAAATAACCATTAGATAAAAGTCAAGTTCAAAGGTTAAAAAATAGTATACTAAGAGCAAGACTTAAAAGTTAAATTAAATAAGTGGGTCTTGAGCCTATTTTTAAAAATCTCAACGTTCTCTATGGCCCTCAGGTCCTCCGGCAGGCTGTTCCACAAACGGGGGCCATAAAACTGGAAAAGATGCCTCACCGTGTGTTCGTGTTTTAACTCTGGGAATACATAACAGGCCGTTGTCGGAAGACCTGAGGGTCCGTGAGGGTTCGTAACTTATAAGCAATTCAGAAAGATAAGAAGGCCCACAACCCCCTAAGACATTTAAAAACTATTAAGAGAACCTTAAAATCGACATGTAAATAAACAGATGATATAACATCAAGGTGACTATAAGCCTATAAACTGATGACCTATACAGGTCATCTGCCTCATGACTAGATACACTTTCAAAATATGTTTGCTGTCAGAGGGAAGTATTTAACCCAGTCAAAATCCAAGGTAAATGAGAAAAGGGACTCTGGTTGCATCATCTTTAGACTCCCAGACTCATACTGCCAAATGGATTGAGTCTGTCACATCAGTGAGTGAAGGCCAACATGCAGAGTAGGATGCACTTAATCCTACTGGGCGGACAAATTGGCTCTCATCTTTACTCAGAGAAATCAGCTTGTCAGATCATGCAGATGTGCTTGTGCACTGAAATGCTGACATATACTGTAAATATGTTAGACCGGGGGTCTAAAACACGTGGCCCGCGGGCCAAATGTGGCCCGCAGGACACAAATTTGAGGCCCCCGCCTTGATATGAAAGTTTAATGTTAGTGCAGCCCGCGCAAGTTTGATATGGATACTGTATGGTATCATGTACCCAGAAAAAATTATTACGTTTGATTAATGTTCATGTTAAAGGTTAAATAACTGTTAATAGTTAACCTCCTTATCCGTGTGGAAGTGGTAAGTTTTTGGCTATTTAAGTTTAAAGGAAATAACTTGAAGGCTACCGTTTAGGTCGCTTGCTCTCTAGTTTGCGAGTTAGCATGTGTCTCAAGACCCTGCAGTTGCGCAATATGTTGTAAATAAAAAGAGTATAAATGTGACTATAGTCGTGTTTTGTCATGTCTACAGGGCTCTAATAATGCTTTGTTCATTTTAATCTGAAAAAAAATAATTTGTCTACCCACCAACTATATGTGGTTTCTTAAGTTTTTATTATTTGCCGTTTTATTATTATTATTATATTTATTTATTTATTACTCATTGATTGATTTTCTTTATTCTTGATTTGTTTATTTATTTTTCATCTTATTTTGTGAAGAAAAATAAAACGTAAGATATTTGAGAACAATGAAATGTTTTATCAGAGCTTTTCTTGTAGAAAATTGGAACAAAGCAAAGTCTTTTAAATTTTTTTGTTTTTAATAAATGCGTTTTTTTGTTTTTTTTATGCGGCCCAGTCTCACCCAGACCCCAGCTCCAGTGGCCCCCAAGTAAATTGAGTTTGAGACCCCTGTGTTAGACTATCATGTTGGAATTTCGCAAGTATGAGGGTCCTGGAAAAGCCCAACTTGAATCGGGTGAACAGGTCAGCAACCCGACATGGATGCTGGCTCCCGCTACTATGTCAGGCATGTCTGGTTTTGCTAGCAGGCAGAATAATAGGATATTCCCACGTTTTTAAGAGAGTTTTTGCCTTTACATCACAGGTGTCATGAGGAATATCAGGTGCCATGTTGACTTACACCAGACCGCACATGCCCATAAAAAGGCCACATGCTTTCAAGTGGATTTCCAAGAGGCAGAGCACGGTCCTTGAGTGGATGCTGTTGGCCAGATGCTGGCATTGAGCGCAGTCCTTATTCCGGCTACTTTCTTTCTGCTAATACTTTCTGGAGCACACAGTGCAGGTACAAGTTGAGAGCAAAAGCTGATTAATACCAAAGCCAACTTTGTCCTCATTTGCTCCTGCTTCACCAACGAGGTTGTTTTCATTCCTGTTTTTTTGTTGTGGTTAGTTAGCAGGATTATGCAAAACCCTTTTTGCCAATTTCTACAAAACATGGTGCACCAAAGGGTACAAATGAAACAGAGAACCCTTAAAAGTTTGGTGCAAATCCAGTGTATGCTGTGCATCTGGAGGTTGGTGAAGTGGTGGTTGTTAGTCTTTGAAATAGGCTGACATGACAATTTACCACAAGTCCCACCATTTACTAATTTAATACAGAACTGAGTAAAGTTACTTGTTAAACCGACTTTTTAATTGCTTGTTTACGTTTAATGGGGTTTTGGGGGTATTTGGTTAAAGGAATCAGTTCATTTGTAAAATTTAATTACAAAGGCAAGTCAAGTTGAGGAAACCAAAACAATGAAATAAATGTAACAAAACAAAACATGGGTACCTTTAATTCTGCAATGATGACATTCAATCAACTCCTAACTAATAAAAGTGGAGTTTAAGGTTTGCAAGTGTCCAACTTCGTTTTTTTTGTCGCTAGATCTGGTGACATTCCAATCCCAAAAGTGACGAGCAACAAATGTAGCCACTTTTTTTGACATTGCTGGGGAGTTTTCGATTCTGT